>NC_092863.1:104309769-104316093 GCF_032062135.1 Pyxicephalus adspersus | reverse complement strand
CTACAGGGGATGGCCAGAGATAGCAGACATGCTACAGAGGATGGCCAGAGATAGCAGACATAGTTCAGGAGAAGGGCAGAGACTGCATACATACTACAGGTTATGGCCAGAAACTGCAGACATGCTACAGGGGATGGCCAGAGATAGCTGACATGCTACAGAGGATGACCAGAGATGTCAGACATACTACAGGGGATGGCCAGGAACTGTAGACAAGCTGTAGAGAACTTTCTTAACACATAGATGAGTCATAAACTGTCATATTGCATTGGACTGCTAGAGATTTCTATGATTATTCACTGCTTAAAAATTAATGTGCCCATCTTTGTTCTCTCTATGGCTGGCTAAAAAGTTACTTGTGCTATATTTGATATTCATGTCAACAAAATGCACTCTGATCAATTCACAGATTAGAAAGAAGGATATCACATAAAATAAGACATAGCAGATAAATGGCCATACTAGCATATTGTCTAAAGAATCTAGCTGTAAGCAGCTAGATAACACAAGGTGTTGGACACCAGGGCAGTTAATATTTGGGTATTTCACAGTTGTAAGATATGGTTAGGTCTTGATGTTAGAAGGGAAGTAAACTTAACTTTGGCAGAAGTCAAGGCCTTCTGTGCAGCCCAGATGCAAGGACGGGCACACAAGGGATCAATCTGTAGAATATACTACAGAAAAATGGTAATGTTATTTATCTGTACTGGAGAGTGAGATATTTTCTTTTTATTTCTTCTAGACCACGACGTGAGTATAACAGCCACACGTCCTCAGGTTCCAATTAGCGGGATCCCATATACCTTGAGTCTGAACCCTCACTTCCAATCTGCATACGGGGTTGCCAAGATTGAGAGCAACTGTAACATCACTCCTCTGGAATACACAGATACTGACAAGACCGGTGCCAAGGTGAGCGGGATGCAGAATAGCATCAACACTCTATTTAGGTTCCCCTTTTAATAGTTCTATTGTTATCATTTTGCAATTACCCGTAGTTCCCATAGACAGTTAGTTTTCAAAAAACTGTCAATGCTGATCTCAGACCCCTCAGCTCCTTTAGTTTGGTTGTGGTTATGTGTAGAAGCCCACAATGAATGATGCATCAATCCAGAGGTGGCATTAGTGTGGAGATGGCAGCAACGCTGGAGGAGAAGCTGTCAACACATGATGGATAAATGGATGGATCATCCATGGTGGGCACACATACACATCGCTGGATCCTGAAAAGGTAAGATCAGGTAAAATTATAATTAAGATTTTTTTTATACATGGTGTGATGTCCTTATTTCTAGAGCTGTTGTAAACTTTAAAGGGAATCCATAAGGGGTATTATATACTCCTATACTCAGTCCCCAGGGGTTCAGAGGTCTATGAAAGGGGGCTCCCACACACAGACTCCTACAACATTGGGCTACAGTGTAGGTAAGAGACCCTCTCCCCCAAGAATGGCCCCTGCCACCATGCGGGACTAGTGAGTTTACGTCCAGTGAGACTCCCCCTCAAATGGAAGGTCTATACACTTTTTGCGCCTTTTCTTTTGGGAAAACCAGAAAATTGCAGGGGGTATTTTACAGATAGGAGGGGGACACTTCCTTAAAGGTCCTTAGTTTATTGAAGGGTCCGGTTTCAATATTGATACATGGGAACCAATGCCGTTTTTCATGGGTAAAAAAACAATTAATAACATTTATCATCCTGAATTCGCAATTCGGTCAATCGTCCATTATTTATATATCTTGAACATGATTAAACGTAGAATATGGAATTCATCGGAAAACTCATACTAAAGTTTAGTTGGTATTCCCATTCAAAAAGGGAATTTAGATGGCTAATATTGAGTTATAAGTTACAATAAGCAGACGGCCCTTGTTGGGCCAATTTATTATGAAAGAAACACCAAGAACAAAAGTTGATTAAAGAGGCAATGATTTTATATTTAGTGTATACTGTGCTATTGTAATACCTTTAATGGACTCTGCTTTAATCAATTGTGTGTATAATGATTTAGCCACACCCTACATGCCCCACCCGCTTGACCACACCTCTTGTTTAGTACCTCCTTGAACTTTGAAATGTTGGGAGGTATGAATTATACGATGAATCTGAGTTACCTCTCCGTTCTATATACTGAAGATGAAGGATCATTGCTGCAGTCTTAAGCTAAAGTGAAACGTGATAATTCCTACTGGTATTTCACCTTTGTAGGTGTCACTGGCAGAGGGACACAAGTTTGAGCGAGATGTGGAATTGCTGGCTTATTATACCGATGTGAACAAACCCAGCGTCATTGTGGAGGCAGGGCTTGGGTCTACAGATGCAACCCAGGATTCAGGATCAACCCCATCAGGTGGCAAAATAGGCTAACCTGACATCATCTAGTGCTCTGCATCGCAATATAATGGCTCATTGCATGAGAGTGCTACTGTGTGTCTATGTTTCACCACATATGATTCTGCTTTGCAACAACACTTCATTGAACCTTGCCTGATGCCAAATCTCAGTGTCACTTGGGGTCACCATAATCATCATTCTGCAGGCTATGCTTCCCTCTGGGTTCCATAGAGTTGCATTTACATTTACTTTACATTTTCTTTTTCTATTAATTGTGAATTTATAAGGTAAAAGTGCAAAAAATTGATAATATCTCTTGTTTTTGTTCTAGTTGCACAAAAATTGTGGTGTCTAGTCCGACAACCTTTCTGTTCAAACGTTAACCTAAGAAAGACCCCAGGTAAGTTTGAGATTTTTATATTGCAACATTCCATATGGGCTCAGTCTATATACTTTTCCCTCTTTTTACAGGTTGATATATGTTGTACTTTTTATTAGTTATAATGAGTCACGTTCTTTAATCAATGCTCTTTTTATTCTTTGCCAATAGTAGAGGACGCTGAATCCTTATGTAAAGTGTTTAACAAACTTGTTTTTTTTTTGTTCTTCAATGGCAAGAGTTTGTAATACACTTTTTATAGTGACACAATGTCCTCTACTGGTATGTCCTAAATATATATCAAAGTTTTTTTTGTAATACTCAAATATGCACAGTAAATATAACATGTAATGGCAATTTCTACATTATGTTCTCGAATTCAAGCAGAATGGAAGAACTAAAATAGTTATTAAACACAATTATGTCTCAGGGGCAACAGGCTAGGCTTTAAAGCAGAGTTAAATCCGTGATACTTGTCTCTCCCCATTGTGTGGCAGGGTGCCGGCATCTTCCTTCTTTTTTTTTTTCCTGGCGATGATCTTCGGGCCATGCCAGGATGATGTAACTCATTAATTCCTAGCATGCACAAGGGAAGCAAGGATTGCTGGGTTTTCCTGGCCACCAAATCTAAGATACTCATGATAGCACATCCCCATCTACTAAACTCTGCAACAACAAAATTCGAGGACCCAGACCACCCCCCGTTCCACATTTCAGGAAAAAATATTACACAAACCCTAGAACAGTAGCCTAGCTTGATAAAGAAAGCTCTCTCTTCGATGAATTAGATCATAATGGAGAATAAGCCAACCTAAAGCTTCTTTGCTTTCTACATTCAAAAAGATGCTTGCCACCACCATGATGGAGAAAAGATGTCTTTGCCCTCCCATGGTTTTGACGGGTTCACTAGGGCAGCAGGGAAGAGCTAGGGCATAATGAGAAAGGCTAGCTAGCTTGTGAGTCTGATCATCAAAAATTGGCAATGTTCAGGGTTTTTTTCAGATTTGGGTTCAATGGGTATTGTTCAGGTCAAATTTTAGATTGAACCAAACCTGCACACCAAGCCTACCCCTGATAATTCCCTCTAATCTGGTTCTCTGCTTTATAAAAGAGCAAAAACCTGACAATTCAGAACTGACAAACTTGCAAATGAGTACAAACCCAGCAATCCTTGGGGGTAACCTTACTTCTCCTGCTCACGCATGAGACTTTTATTCATTTTTCCCAAGACTATTGCTGAGAATGTAAAATGTTATAAACTGGTAAACCACCAGCTTTGTGTGGATATGTATTCATTTTCCTTACCCTCTGTTAGTGCCCCCTCTACTATCTCATCATTCTCTTTTTCTTATTTACATCCCCCATTATTCTCTGAATATTTCCCTCATCTTCAAACCCAAAATTGTTTTTGCTACCTCCACCTATAATGGTTTTAATATATACCCAGCCAGAGCCCAGACCAAAATGCAATAGAAAAACTGTGGGGTGAATTAAAGAGGACTGTGCACAAGCTGATTTAATTATATAGCATTAAGCCTTCTTTAGTAGGATTCCATTGGCATGGCACATTTTGACTTGCCAATATTTGCCCATTCTTCCTTGCAAAAGCCCTCCAAATATTGCCAAGCCAATTGTCACAGTGATAGACTCCAACCCAAGTAGACCGAAAGCTGTAATTAAATCAAAAAGTGCTTCCACAAAGAGTTAGTTTAGGGGTCTGCACACTTATGCAGCAAAACACAGGGGTCAGCAAACCCCCAGGGAAGGCCCCCTGAAGTGAAATCCCTCTCCTCCATATGCATTGTGGAGGAGAGGGATTTCCCTTAAGGGAGCATTCCCTACTTACCGCGGCGGCAGAAGTATCAATGCCGGCCACAGTAAATAAAGGAGCAACAGCAAGGAGGCGTCTCTGGTAGTTCCAAATTCCCCTCTTGCAGATCCGGCAACCCACAAATCCGAAACCACGGATTGCCGGGCGGCATTAGGCCGGATCAGCCAGGGGGCGTAAGCTTGAACAAACTACCGGCTAGGCCATATCTGGTCTAAAGGCTGGATTTCGCCGACCCCTGCCCCAACAGCTTTGTTTGTTTTCAAATTAATTTTACAGGTTATAAGTCATATTAAACATGGGAAAAGTTTTGAGATTTGGTCTCTTACATCACAAAAACATGGGACGTTAACAGGGGTGCATACACTTTTTATATCTACTGTATTTCTAAAAGGAATCTGTTAATGAATGAGTACCTATTCATTGGTAACAATTATATCAATGTATAACCATTTAAAATTTGAGAACCCAGCCACCCCTGTTCCACATCTCAGGCAACAATACAACAGTATTAACAAACCCTAGAACAGTAGCCTAGCTTGATAAAACAAGCTCACTCTTCGCTATATTAGATCATAATGGAGGATAAGCCAACCTACAGCTCCTTTGTTTTCGACATCCAAAAAGATTCTTGCCACCACCAAGATGGAGAACAATGTCCTCAATGTTGGTTACAATTTTTTCTCCCTGTGTTCTATAGGGTCCATTATGGCAAAGTCCGTGGCCATGGTGAATTTCTACCCGAGTTTCCCACCTGGACAGCAGTCTAATTGCGGCGAGTTTATTTTCCTTGTAGACAGGTCTGGTAGTATGGAATGGGCAATCAATTCTGAGCCAAATGCCCCAAAGAGGATTCAAAGTGCCAAGGTCTGTAAAATGCTTCAAATGATGGGAATTGAAAATAGTGTCTTGAGATCCTTGATGTTTAAACAGTTGTAGGTTTATGACAAAAATCTGTCACCAAGCACCAAGCATCCCACGTGATGCCACATATGTAAGAGATCAGAACTGTTACTGGTCAGCATTTGCTGTATTGCACAGAGCGTCCTGCACCCGACTGTGCACCTCCAGTGCTGTTACCCTTATTACCAGAGTCAGATAACAAGTACAAGCTGAATCCAGGTAGGGGGAACCTGTCTTCCTTTTCCTAAGCCCTGCCTCAGGTCAACTGCCCTCTTCTAAAGTCATTAACCTACTACTTTATAGTAGTTACTATTACTAATGCTATTATTATTTGCTGCTTTACTCCGGGATATATCCATTTCTGATTTGAATCCACTCCTCTACCATTCAAAAGATACAGTGTTTAAAAACTTCAGATTTCAGTTTACAAATGAACACCCTCTCAGATTTCCAAGTCAATGTTTATCTCCTGCATGCGAGCTGGTGAGCAGCTCAGAATGCTTTAATTGTAATGCTAATATTGAAAATATCTACCTAATAATCCAATGGGGGGTTTGATATATTAAAAGTATGACAGATCTGTTAAGAGAATTCTGTTCAATATATAGACCTTTGCATTGTAATCTTTCATTAGTTCTTACCTGTCTAGTCACCATGTTCCTTGTCTTTCCCATTCAGGAGACGCTGGTTCTTCTATTGAAGAGTTTACCCCTTGGGTGTTTCTTTAACATCTATGGCTTTGGCTCCCATTTTGAGTCTTTCTTCCTGTAAGTATAAAGATTGGGCTGTCGGCAATGTTAAGGCGATTGATCCCAGGCCAATATTTCCCTCTCTATCATGACCTCTGTTTTCAACGCGTTGGGAGCAGTGAATAACACAC
>NC_092863.1:104280681-104309345 GCF_032062135.1 Pyxicephalus adspersus | reverse complement strand
TCCAATCCGATCCGCCGGTCCGGTCGTTCATTTCCAACGACTATCCTCGTTCGTCGGCGTCGTTGGTTACTTTTTTTACAAACGATTTTTGGCCAATCGGTCGTTCGTCTTTCGTTCGTCGTTCATTTCCAACGATAAACATTGGATGTGTGTACGCAGCTTTAGTAGTTAGTCAGTAACAAGAAACAACTTCGCTGAGCAAGATGTTTCAAGGTAAGAAGATTCAAGGTAAGGATTGAGCAAATATTGACCTACTGATAAGGAGGATATAACTAGTTTCAACACAACTCAATTATCTGCAAAATATAGCAAAAAACAACTTAAATTCAAAACTCAGCAAAATTTTATTCCTTACAGGCAATCAGTGTGAATCCTTTATGGGTGATGTTCAAAATCAGTGAAATCACATTATGGGCTTCTGCATACAATTGTTTATCATGTTTATAGAGAATTACTTCATAAAAAAGCCAGCATGCAAGACTGAGGAGGTCCTTGATGGAAGTGCTGGATTAGTTGATAGACATCGGAGAACTGCAGTGGGGTGTTTGTAAAACCCCAATTATTTCAAAAGGGAGAGATTACCATCTGAAAATTGTGTCAATTTATATGTGGGTGCGCTCATATTTGTAAAATACTTTAGGCCATCTATAGGGTCCCAATCATCACGTATGAGTTGAAGTTTTTGCATCTTCAAAGCAGAATTAAACCCATGATCACTCATCTATCTTTGTTCCATTACACTGTGCCATCTTCCTCCTTTTTTCTTCTTTAGCTTTATAGGCCATGCTGGGTTGATGTAACTCCCATGCAGGAATACGACGTTCATTGGTCCTTGGCACATGCAAGTAGAACCTCCAGCTTAAATTTTCTTCTTGGCAGCCTTTAAAATCTTATTTCGATTATTCCCCAGGGAGAGTGTGGAGTACACACAGCAGTCCATGGAGGAGGCAGTGAAGAAAGTCAATGAGATGGATGCCAATTTTGGAGGAACAGAAATTCTCCAACCCTTAATACAGATCTACCAAACAGCTGGTAGAGCCGATCACCCCCGACAGGTGAGTAAAGCTGAGAACATTTGGTAGACTAGCTTCTAATGTACTCGAGGAATAGAGTCTCAGAAATGGGCTGAATTTTGAGTTTTGCCTTGAGATGTGAAATAAAAAGTTTAAATATTTTTGATGACCTTTTTCCATCATTTATGTCTTTATTTAATGAATGCTGAATCCACTGTTCACCTTTACCTTGTTTTGTTATACAATAGGTAAAGAGAAAATATTTTGTTCCTTGCAGCCTGAAAACACACACAAGAAAACATGTTTTTCAAGCTGTATTTTCTAAATTCATCCTACATTCATATGTAAAAAGGATCAGCCCCTTCCATAGGGTCATTTAGCTGTGGAGCAGCCCTTTATTTACAGCCTTGAGTCTGCTGGAATTCTTCTTTACCAACTTTTTGCATCTAGTTTATGCAATATTTGTCTGCTTTTCCTTATAGAACTGCTCAAGTTCAGTCATATTGGATGGTTATTCGGTGGAATGCAATCCATGGGTCATTCCACAGATTTTCAGTAGGGTTTAAATCTAGGCTCTGACTAGTCCAAACACTATGAGGTTTTCCTTGTTTTCCTTCAACCATTGCGTGGTAACATTTTCTGTGTACTTGGGTCTATTGTCCTGTTGGAAGTTGAATCTTTCTCCCATTCACAACATTCTGGTAGAGAAACACCCCAACAATAGGATGCCATCACCTCTATGCTTTGTTGTAGGCATGGTGTTCCTCGTATGGTGTCCAGTACTGGCTTTCTGCCCGATGCACAGTTTGACATTAAGGCTAAAATAGTTAGGTTATGGGTTCCACTTACCATTGAACTTCTCCAACTTGATGTTAAGACCAAAATAGCTAAATTTTAGATTCATCTGACCATTTAACATCTTCCACTTGGCTTTAGGGCCAAAATAGCTTGATTCTGGATTTATCTGACCATTTAAAATCTTTTGCTTGATGTTAGAGCCAAATAGTTCTATTTTCGGGTTCCCATAGCCATTAAGCTTCTTCTGCTTGTTGTAAAGGGCAAAATAGTTCGATTCTGGGTTCCTATGACCATTGAACTTCTTCCACTTGACAATAGGGCCATATTGGATAGATTCTAGGCTCCTCTGACTATTGTGTTTCTTCAGCTTGACGTTAAAGCTGAGATTTGATTCCTCTGATAACTGAACTATTTCCACTTGATGTTAAGGCCAAAATAGTTTGATTCTGTTTATCTCTGACCATTAAACTTCTTCTACTTGACTTCAAGGTGCATTTTGGCAAAGCTCACCTGAGACTTTGGGTTTATGTGGTCTTACCTAGGACGTTGTTCCTTTCATACAACCTTCCCATACATTTTTGGTTATTCAAATCCTGACTTGTGTCTATCCACAACTTTATCCCTGAGATTTTGACAGCACCTTTCCATTTATAATTGATTGTGTGCTTTCAGTTTTAAAGTTCAGTTCTACTATTAGGCATTGGACTGTATCACAATAACTGTTTACATGTTGAACTATAATCATTTTGATTAGTTTATCATAAAAGCTTTGTGTTCAATAAAGAAGTTGTAATGTTGATTCAGTTCACCCAAGGTTTCTTTTTAGGAAGGGAGTATTCTTTAGCCTTATCAATGATTCTAATTTTACATACTGCAATAAAATATGTAATATGTATATAATTTTTTTTTCTGACCTGTAGATATTATATTTTATGCTTACTAGTTAGAAGTCTCTTTTCTATTCCCATTGTATCTTAATATTTCTTCTCTGTCCTCTCCCCAGCTTTTTGTCTTTACAGATGGAGAAGTCTCAAACACAAAGCAAGTGATCAGTGAAGTAAAAAAAAATGCTAAGAAACACCGGTAACAATCTATGCTTCTTTTGAAAGTAAAATGAGACTATATCCTACTTCTGTGTGTAGTAACATTGAGACCAATTAGGATCCATCACTTGCCAGTTTAAAAAAGACCTGATATGATTTGCCACTTGCCACATGATATTGCAATTCAGTGGTAGCTCTAGGTCCAAAACCTAAAAATATAACAAATTCTATATAATGCCTTTTCTGTGGCACACCAAACTAATCAGTTGAATCTCACCTGTGATCAACTGTAATCATTTTAATTAGTTCAGCATGAAAAACATCTATTCCTGAGGCATTCTAGCGCTTGGTAGTACAAATGAAAACAAACAATGAATTATGGGTGGCAGGGCACTGTCAAAAGATCTCAGAAATAAGTTTGTTTACAGACATAAGTGAGAACCACAAGCTTTCTTAATCCCAAGGAGCACAATGAATTCTAATATTAGGAAGTGGAAAGTGTCCAGTGTACTGTGGATCCAAAGTAATTGGTTTTACTAGGTCCTTTTCCTAGATCTGGCCATTCCTCTAAACTGGAAGAAAGAGTAAGGAATCTGGTCAGAGAGGCCACCCATGCCTATGGCAAGTTTATAGGCGTTACAGGAATTGATGGCGAAGAGTGGCCATTGTGTGTATTTGACAACAATACCACATTGCTCCTCAAATTAGCTTGTATATGAGGATTGAAAGAAAAAATGCCTTTAAAGAGGGACCACGTTAGGTCTCAAATGAACTATGCCAAAATGCACCTTGGAGGTTTAAAGGTCAAGTGGGAAAAAAAAGTGTTATGGTCAAATGAACCAAATATTCGGCTATATTGGCTTCAACACTACTAATGAAAGCCAATACAGCTCAATATTCAAAGAACTCCATAATTTCAGTAAACCATTGTGCATTTTGTGACGGGGTTGTTTCACTGCAGAAGAAAATGGGGCACATGTCAGAATAGAACAATAAATGGATGTGGTAAAGTACCTAAAGGAAAACTTCCAGAAAGTTATCATTGGGAAGAAGATTCCCCCTTCCAACATGACAATGAACGGAATACCAAATAACTGATCACACAATGACTGAGGGAGAAAAAAATGAAAAAAAGTATGTGCACCATCAACATACACATACATGGTTCTGGCTGTGATGATGCTCTATCCCAGTGTTACAAACCGGTGGTCCGCGAGAAAATTTTGGCGGTCTGCGACTCACTGTGCCCGGTGCGCCACCCGAGCAGGGTTTAGGAGAAGGACACCACTTTGGGGGGGGCACACCGGCTAGAGCCGCGGATCATGTCCCCTATAAAATGTCCCCTAAAGCAGGTTCAGGGCGGTGGGTAATGACAGGATAGATGGAAGTTGGAAGATCCTTAAAATCAGTTTAAAGAACTAGGTTTTAAGTTGAAGGAAAGGACCTCCAATGTTATATTCTCTGGAATATTGCCTTGCACAGCAAAGGCAACCAGAGCTTAGACAGCTAAATGCATGGCTTAAGTCCTGGTGTAATAGGGAAGGGTTTAGGTACTTAGAGCACTGGGCTGACATTTCATTGAGGTACAACCTATGTGCCAGAGATGGTTTGCACCTGAATGAAAGGGGGTCTGGTAGAAGGATATTTACACAGGACAGAGGGGGTGGGGTGGGGATGGTATAAAAATGAAGTATCACCTTCATCATTCGAAAACTATAAAGAATATAACAAAAGATGTAAAAAGGAGATACAATGTGCAAAACTTCAAAATGAAAGACAGATTGTGAAGGAAGGTAAGGCAAACACCAACATTTTTTTAAATATAATAATAGCAAAAAGATCAGATCTGAGCATGCAGGCCACTTAAATGATGTCTCTGGGTTGGTAAATGGAGATAAAGAAGAGGCGGATTTGCTAAACACTTTTTTTTTAGCTTGGTGTACACAAAGGAAAATGGAAGAGCTCAAGTCCAAATTCATAATAGCAATGTCACTGCCTTAAATGAGTCACAATGGCTCAAAATTGATATGATTGAGAAACAGTTGGGGAAAATGAAGGTTGACAAAGCACCAGGACCCGATGAATTACATCCACATGTACTCTAAGAGCATTGTTTCTAATTTTTAGATACTTTTTAATCACTGGCATGGTACCAATTGATTGGCATAAGGCCAATGTGGTTCCTATTTTCAAAAAGGAGGCAAAGTCATTACCAGGTAACTACAGACTGGTTAGTTTAATGTTTATAGCTGGAAAGGTCCTAGAGAGTTTGAAAAAGAACCACATAGAGGAGTTTCTGCTAGAAAATATATATATTAATATATTAACAAGTCATAGTCAGCATGGATTCAAGAGAGACTGAAGTTGTCCAACAAATTGTCTTTCTTTTTATGAGGAAGTAAGTACCAGGTAGACGGTGGAGTGGCAGTTGATATACTGTACTTGGACTTTGCTAAAGCATTTGACACTGTACCCCACAGACAGTTAATATGCAAGTTAGGTTAATAAGTTTAGAAAAGTGAATCTGTAAATGGATAGAGAACTGGCTTAAAGATCACATCCAGAGAGTAGTGATTAATTATTATTAGTGGTGTACCCCAGGGTTCAGTGTTGGCAACAAACTGTGTAATGGAATTAAGTCCATACAGGATGTCTATAATCTACAAGCAGATCTAAATGTTCTCTTTGAATGAGCAGTCCAGTGGTAAATATAAGGGGGGATATGATCGCCCTGTATAAATATATAAACGGTCCATATGGAGAACTCTCTTACCAATTATTCACTTTATAATCATTACAAAGCACAAGGGGGCGCTCTTTGCGTCTGGAGGAAAAGAAGTTTAATCTATGGATAAGGAAGGGATTCTTCACTGTAAGGTCTATGAAAATGTGGAATCGGCTCCCTCAGGAAGTATTTTCAGCAACTACTATAGATTGCTTTTAAAAAAAGCTGGATGATTTCTAAAAGCACAGAATATACTCTAAGTGGGTATTAAAGCTTTAAAGAGAAGTTAACAGAGACTGCTCAACCAGGGAACATCTGATTACCTCATGGAATCTGGAAGGAAATTTGTCCATAGAGTTATATATCTGGGATGTTTACTTCCCTAGTTGTTGAACTTGATCGACTTATGTCTTTTTTCAACCTGACCTACTATGAACCTATATCTGTAACTATGAAAATTGCACCTTCTTCAATTTTTAAATCAATGTATATTATACTGGGCCATGCCAAGGAGATGGTAATAAGCGTTCTGCCCTCTTGGAAATGCTGTGAAACAATCTGAATGGCTTCCAATCATGTAATCACCAGCTCTGACAGAGCGATCACATGCAGGTTTGAGAATTCTTGTTTCCATTGTTAAAATAACTAGGTCTGAGCAACATACGAAAAGAAGTAATGCATGGCCGCAGCTGCCTAGACTTGAGAATACTTTATATTCATTCTTATGGTATTCAAGATGGCCGACCAGGTGAAGAAACTTGCAGTTCACCTCCTTTCCTGTATGAAATAGTTTTTGATTTTAAGACAAATGCCACACTGCTGTGAACCTACACATTCCCACTAGCCCATTACTATGATAGCTTGCCAACAGAAAGGAAACATCAGGAAGTGTCAAAGCTTTGCCTTTTAGAATGGCTTGATCCTATTGGCTTTCAGTTCTTTTTGTCCCCCACTGCCAAAGCAAAGAGTTAATAAAACTTGTTCCCCCCTTTGCAGGTGTTTCACATTTGGGATCGGTGAAGGAGCTTCTACATCCCTCATTAAAGGCATGGCCCGGGCAGGAGGTGGAACATTTGAGTTCATTATTAACAAAGACCGAATGCAACCCAAGGTAAAAGTTATACTAAAACCTGACATTGACATATGTGATTCATAACAAAAAAATAAATATATAAACTGGGACAGAGACAAATTAAAAACCAAGATCCAAGTTTTCCAGTTTCTCGTATTTTCTTGATATTCTTCTTTCATTGATATGACAATGAAAAAAATAATAGATACAAATAGTGGGTTGAAAAATGTCTGGATTTGATGAAACAAAGCTCTTGATACATTTGTAATCTACCCTTCCAAGGAAGATGTTTTCCCTCAGAGAAAACATGTTACACATGCATGGTTTGCTTTTCATTATGTGTGTCCCTTCTCTCTTGCCCTAGCTTCTGCTTAGTCTCTTGTCTCCTCCCCTCTTCTTCATTCTGTCATCTACCCTCATCTCAGTTGCATGCTCCTGTTAGCTGCTCACAGCATGATTTTTTGACCTATCCATCTGTTCATCGGTGTATGATCTGCACAGTTTGGAATAAACTTCTTCAAGATCTACAAGGTGTCCTTTGGATTGAGTCACTGTCAGCCAATTCACCTAAGACTGCAGTTATAGCCATCTCATCACAACTGTAAGTTACAGAGATCACACTGTAAGTGCTTAGAGACTGGAGAGGCATAACAATGTTCATATTGCCTTTCTGCCATAAAGATGTAGTACTGAAGGTGAGAATCTGTCTCATTGGGTTGTGTGGCATTTGAAATTATATAATTATTTAATACCACAGGTGATACCTTTGAAGGACTCATTTCTGAGCGATGTATCATGTTTTGTGGTTGTTAAATAAAATCACACTTACGCCACTTGTTCTAGTTATTAAATTTTTTTGTGTGGATAAGATAGGTGTATATAATGTATTTTTTTATTATACCCTAAAGGTTCTTCGGGCACTTAAGTTCTCCTTACAACCTAATGTGAAGGATGTCTCACTCACATGGACCCTTCCTTCCAACGTGGAAGCCATCGTCCTGTCTAATGTCCCTACTGCCATCTTCCAGGGTCAAAAATGGATTGTCTATGCTCAGATAAATGGAAAGGTCTGTAAACGCGGGAAAGATCGTGTTTTGGGTGTTACTTTAATTTCAAGGCTGCCGAAATTGTGGGTAGGACAAAGATTTGCAGAAAATATTAGGTCTCAAGTAAAATACTTCTCTACTGGTAGTTAAAAAAACAATTAACCAAACATGTTAGGCTGAACACACTTTTAGGGAAGTTATAATATATGTAGCATAAAGGACATAGAGAGTTTTTGGGAATAACATTGTTATTTTTTATTTCCAAGGTGAAAAACGAAGATAAAGGTGAAGTCTGCCTGCAATACAAATTTAATAATGAAAAGCTGAAGAACAACTTTTGTTTCCCACTGAATGTGCAGAATTCGGAAAGGTCATTATTTACTACTTAAACATCCTAGGATGTTAATTCCAATCCTTGAGGGCTAGCTATAGGGGGAGCTTTGGTACAACATGAATAGTGTTCTGACTTTTTGTAACCATGTCTTTAGACATGTTTTTATCATTACTCTTACTTAGAAATTCTGAAAAATATGGCTCTTGGCCCTCAAGCACTGAAGTTGATGAATCTGCCCTATAATAATGAGACGCATTCCCAGTGCGGTCTTATTGAGGTCACCACTTACAAATTAGCAGAGCTTTTATGCATTGTCTGTTGTCTCTCACTCACTATTTATGGACTGGAAAAGCAATAATCACCTCATGCATTGTCTATTACAGTGCTTTTCGACCTTTGAAACATGTGGGAACCCCATGAAATAATGTTCAGGTCTTCAGGGAACTATCACGGATCCATTGGGCAAAGTGGTGGACCCACTATGTCACCAACCCAGTTGGTGGAGACTTGCACAAGGTGCAGGGTCTAAGCAGTAGCTTGGTCTTCCCCAGAGCCTCTAGAGGTGAGGTAGTTGTGCGGCAAGCTACTGCAAGGTTGCGGTCCCCCTGCCGCCAAAGCAGGTGACTGCTTACTTACAGGAACCAAAACATAGTGCCAGAGAGAAATCCAAAAGAGTAGTCAAACAAGCCAAAGGTCAGGGCAAGCAGCAAACAAGAGTCGTCAGGAAACAAGCTGGGGTTTGTGCACGGATAGCACACAGATAAAGTTGGATCCAGAAGCAGAGGTGGTGCTGACAGTAGGGGACGGCAAGGTGGGTGAGCCAGAAGGAGGTACAGATGCCTTAGACCCGTGGGGATCTGTGACAGTACCTCCCCTCTTGGGCCCCACCAACCCTGAACTCCAGAGTTTGTCGGGAAACCTGGCATTGAATTCCCTGAGTAAGCGTGGAGCATGGAGGTCTTTTAGAGGGACCCAGGAACAATCTTCTGGACCATAGCCCTTCCAATGAATTAGGTATTGTAGGCAACCTCGGACAAGCGTGGAATCCAAGATTTGTTCAACCTCGTATTCTTCTTCCGAGGCAACAGGAACAGGGCCAGGAGGGATGCACTTCTTAGAGAATCTGTTAAAGACAACTGGCTTGACAGAGAAACATGGAAGGTGTTATGGATCTTAGGAAACAGAGGCAATTTTAACTTGTGACAGGGTTGACCTGGGACAAGACAGGAAACAGACCGATGAAGTGAGGAGCAAATTTGGGAGAGGGCACTCGCAAGCCAATGTACTCAGTGGAAAGCAAAACCTTGCCACCGGGAGAAAAGTGGGAAGCAGGGGCTCTCCTCTTGTCAGCCCATCTTTTGTAACGTGCAGAGGAATGTAGCACGGCCTCTTGGGCTTTTTTCCAAACCTGCTGGAAGTGAACAGCGGCAGCAGCAGTAATGTCTGACAAAAAAAGGCATTGGTTCACAAATCCACGACAGAGCTTGGGGACTCCGGAGTAGCGGGGCGGGGAGGTGGAAGACAAAGCGTAGAGTAAGACTGGTGGCTGGAACTGTAGCGGGTACTGGAGTCTCAGATACAGCGGCTGGAGTTGCAGTCGCAGAGATACGAGGCTGGCTAATGGCAGACTGGAGCTCGTTCAGGCATATATCACAACTCCGGAGAAAGTCCACAACTTTAATTTGAAGCGACTCCTGTTTCTGTATCATGTAGAACCTGCATGGAACCAGGTAACGGAATGTCAGTGGGGTCCATGGCCATGACAAACTGTCATGAGCCAAAGGTCAGGAAATGCAGCAAACAAAAGTCGTCAGGAAAGAAGCCAGGGTCAGTACACAGATAGCACAGGAATAGTACGCAGAAACTGGAGCAGAATAGTACGCAGAAAGTGGAGCGGTAGAAACCTGGGAGTAGAACCAAAACAAACTCATTTGTCCAGGCAACTTCCTGTTGCCAGGTCAGTTCCTAAAAAGGGCATGTCATAAGTGTAGGTCATGTGAGCCGCAAACACCAAACCCACCAGCAGAGGGAATGCTGGTGATGAGATAGCCTCATGTGTTTTTCACATACCTGCCAGCAGATGGAGTGTGTCTGCGGAACACCCTAGTCCTCTGAGGCAAGGGAGCAGCTGATAGAGAATCACCTGACCTGGACCAGGAAGTGTGCAGAGAGTTGGATCCAAAAGCAGAGGTGGTGCTGGCAGCAGGGGACTGCAAGGTGGGTGAGCCAGATGGAGGCACAGATGCCCTAGACCTGTGAGGATCAGTGACAGGAACCACTTCTATAAATACTATACCTGCTGTACATTGGTTTTGTGGTTATTGGGAAGAATGCCTCTTACATTGCTTGCCATTGGGAAGGATGCACCCTTACAGATAGCCAAAAAGGTCTCTGATGTCAGTGCTAACTGACTTGGGAGTCACAAACTGCTCATTGCTCAAGGAACCTCTAGCAACCTCTGGAAGAACCCTCAATGGGAAACACTGGTCTAATATATCTCTCTTAGTGTTTAGAGACATACACAGCTCTGATATCCTAATATACTGACAATCATCTTCTAGGCACATCATCTACAGGCTGGCAGAGTTCTTACTCTACCATGCACTCTCTATCACCTCTCACCATCCATCTACAGGGTGGCAGAAATCTGGTCTTCTAATGTCTATCTTCTCTCAAGCGCCATGCCCAGGCAGTTCTGGTTTTCTCATGCACTCTCTACTTTCATTCAGACATACCATCTATAGATTGGCAGCCAAAGCTCTGATCTCTGAGCTAGAACATGGAACAGATCCAGGATCTGAAGAGGTGAAGAAGAAGATCCTGAAGACCAGTCTGGAGTCAGGTGTTGTCTCCTCTCTCACAGCCTATGTAGCTGTAAACAAGGATACCAAGACACGGGTTGAGGGTCCTCCCTTACACAGGGACATCCCTGTTCCAGGTATTTAGTTTTTACATATGATAAAAGAAAACTGATGCTTAGTGCCTCCATACAGTTTGTACTGTACTGATTTTTGTACTTACCATAACCTATAGGAAAGCACCAGACAACTTACATTCCAGGCCAAGTAGATGATTGTAGTTGCCAGTCACACAAGAAGTTTGAGGATGTCAGTGGAAAGTTCTTATTTAGAACAAAGTTAATCTAACTCATGTTTTTTCTGTGTGGTCAGATTATTTTCCAGGTTTATACATTACATTTCAGATAATGGTGATGCAAAAAAACAGAATATGGGCTCCATAAGTCAAAAATTTAGAAGAGAGAATTGACTTCTGGAGCTTTTTTCCCATACATCCTAGGATAATCGGTGACTTAGATTTTACTCATTATCTCCAGCTGCTTTGAACTACATTAAATTTAGTTTCTGCCAATACAACATACCAATGGTCCCAACATAGCCCTGGGAAAGCATTTATAGTGAAATGTGCCAGGTAATGGGATAACCTCCTTTTCTTTCTTTCATATTTTATCCCTTAATGGGGATGACTGACAGACTTACCCTAGGAGAATTCTGTATATAAGAAGGTCCCATGTCCCACAAATGCTGGTGGGTTATGGACTGCATATCAGTCAGCTGTATAGGAAATCTATGGCTTTGTTAACATGTAATATATGCACAATATATTTGAATTTCCTGCTGTTTTTTTCTTTTCTATATTTTTATTTTTAGTGTTTGCTTATTTTCCATTAAATTGCACTGCTTTTAGACATCCTGGGGAAGGACTAGAAATGTATATTTCAGAATTGAATTAATTGAAAGTGGCTGTTCTTTTTTAATAGGTGCACCACCGTCATCATTATCATCATGGAGGTCCCTGAACAGCCCAACAGATTGTGAGTTTAAAGTAGAAATCATTTCACTGTTCTTGAAATATACATCCTGATCAGTGTTTTATCAGCTGAAAAAGCATGGTCATTAGACATATAAATATAAAATACCTCTGAGGCTGTATAAGCATCACTCCCCTTGCTTTGCCTGATCACCCAATATGTAGGGGGCATATGATAATCAGCGATATTTATAAAATATATTATGTTTTCAGGATTGGGTAATATTTGGAAGCTTTTGTTATACTTTTAGTTCAAATTGGATATATTGTGTCACTACTCCTGAGAAAGCATAACCCTGTGAAACTTGTCTAACTACTGATGAGACCTAATCACATACTATGTATATTGTAATGCAAACTGGAATGCTTGTTCTTTTTAAGAGGTTTAATAAATTATGTTATTATGATTTTTTAAATATTGGTGGACATAAATTATGTAAGGTGTCTTAAAAGTTTAATAACTTTTTAATGAACTCTTGGCTCAAATTTAATTGTAGTTTTCCTGTTTTGCTCTCATGTTTATGAAACTTTTCTTTTTCTATTAGGTATACCAACAATATTAGCGTACAGCCTAGGACTGAATATTGGATGTGAGTGCACTGTAGAAGTCAGTCAGTTTTTGAAATCTGCACCCTGATCAGTGTTCCATAAGATGAAAAGGCATGGGCAAATTACTAAACTGCCCCCCATCCTACTGTTCATAATCCTAAATTTAAACTTCAAAGTTCTGAATAATTATCCTAAACTAGCCTTCTATATTGTTCTATTAGTCTTGTGTATGCTTGATCTAGTTGGGATCCACCGTGTGACTTCTCTGGTTTGGGTGACTGGCTTCTCATGCACCCACTGATACATGCACCCTCACAGTTAGAACTTTCTGTGATTGCTCTTTCTTCAGAAAGGGGGTACAGAGAAAGTAAGCATTGACAGTGTGTATGGGGGGGGGGGGGTGCCTCAAGCATAGAGGTGATTGGAAATGGAAATCTAAACCTGACTCCAGTTGGAACAGTCAAAAAGTTTGTATGCAAGTAAAAAATCAGTTTCTTTTTTCTAAAAACTAAAACAAAAAAAGTTTAACATGCCTAAGTATGTTAGAGACATTACAAGTTACATGTTTATAGAGTGTGAGGACAGCTTGGTTAGAAAAAATGGTGGATTTATGTCTTTAAAGGGCTGAGCACAGTCATAAGGTTCTTTAAAGAATCTTGTTTTAGCCAGCTTATATTGCAGGGACTGTACCACTAGAAGCTTGGTCAGAAGACCATTGAACTGAGCAGAGGATGGCTGGGAGCGTACTTCTGTTTCCTGGTAAAACATTCTCTAACAATGGAGAACTGATGACTACAAGATGAAGAAAGAAAACAAGAAAGAGGAAGAGGTCTCTCCAGGAGAAGATAAACCTTCCTGTATATCTATAGTACAAAAATTCTGCCCTGATGGCACCCGACCCCCACAGGCAACAACAGAAGGAGCAGCCGCATCAAAAAGCAGCACCGATTTTAGAATTTTCAGGACTTGCTGGGCACAGTGTTCATTGTTCGTTGCACTTCTTTGGGCTAGATGAGGGGTCATGTTGAATAATGTGTCTCTGTTGACCCACAGCTTACCCTGTGTTAATATATAATCTGCACATACTTGTTTTTAAGGGTCCCCCTTCATCTCTTTTACCCAATTCCCATATCACATCCTTAAAATTATCAGCATTGTTGTCCCTGATGTCATGCAATGAGACAGGACGACTTGGTGGCACTATGACTTGCAAGGTGGTGCTGTGAGCCCTGAGAACCGCTGGTTACTGCCAGGTTGCGGTCCTTGGGCACACCAAGGTGGCCAAAACACAGTACCAATCACAAAGCAGAAAGATAGTCAAGGAAGGCCGGGGCCTAGGCAGGCAGCAAGCAAGAGAGGTCAGGTCACATGCCAGGGGTCAATTGCCAGGGATCCAGGAGACAGACACTAGTGACACAGGGGGCACTGCGGGCACTGGGAACACAGAAGGCACTGGAAGCAACAGGAGGCACAGTTGACGCAAGGATATCCATAGACAGACAAGAACACTGGAACAGCATAGGGAAGTTGGCTGGGAACCAACAGACTGGACAACGAGGGGTTAACTCGGGAGCTGGACAAGGAAAACACTGAATTAAGCACGAAGTGAACAGTAACTGCTTCAACAGAACTAGGGGCTCAAAGGGGACACGTTGCACAAAAACATTGTGTGAGCTAGCTAAATAGCCAGGGCTGGTAAACAGGCTATTTTCTGATTGGCCAGTGAATTGTCCAGAATTCATAAAGCCTGGAAACAGAGGCACGCCCAGCATCAGAACTGCCCACATGCGCAGTCTGCTCTTTAGTGAGGAAGAGGTGAGTGTGACACCTGACAGAGTCTGTCAACAACTTGCCACCATTTTGAGTCCTGATTTTCAGTAATACACCACCATCGCTAATACAACTACTACCATAAATACCACCACTACTGCCACTCCTGTTGCAGCACCTCTGGATTGAAGAATTGTTGTGTGTCATCACACAGACCCTCTTCAAGCTTATCAGCACTTGTGATATTTGATTCACACAAACTGCTACTTTCTTTTTCTTTAGAATGAAGAGTGCTGTAAGAAAACAGACAAAGGTTTTGAAAACTAATATCCTAAAAAAAATAGTTATCAGAGTTGCAGCATAACTGTAGCTCCTGGGTAATGTATTATGTTCACTGTGTCCATTTCCCTGTTGTGACAGAAGATTAAAGAGCCAGCCAGTCCACAAGGTACTAAGCTTGGCTGTGATATCTGTCTCTTGCTACCTTATGAAAACTTGTGTAATGGGACCTCTTTCTGTCTTCTACCATTGGTAGTTATGTGCTTAGTAGTTGTGCTGCTGGTGACTTGTCTCCTGCTTTACATTTTTTCCATTCTATTTCCTTTACAAAATAATGACATCTTGGTAACCACTCTCTTCCTCATGTTAGGATTTTTTTAAATTCCTATCTCTCCCTATTGGCTCCCTATTCCAACCTTACCCTATTTCACAAAATTTAAAGCAGAACAAAATTTACAAATTAAAAAATTGTGAACAGGCAGGTTCTATATTGGGACAAAGGGGACAGTGTCTAATCCTGGCATAGGAATGAATAAACTCTTGTGCTCATACACAATTTTACGTCATCGCCTCCTGGTCAATTTAGATATCTGAAGATCCAAGAAGAGGACCAAGGGGACCTTTTGCTAGTTCACACTTAGAAACTGCCACATTAACCCCTTTCCTATTAAATGCTCTTGGCAATTGAAAAACAAATCTCTCCTAAACTGATCTTTTTAATGTTGTCACAAATCCCTGCAGGACCAGGGGATCTGTGTCCTCCTTAGTGTCACTCACCTTGCACCTCCCTGCTGCCAGCAGCCACAAGAGGACTAGAGTGTTCCGCAGATGCCTCCACTTGCTGGCAGAGATGGGAACACCATCTGAACTGCCCTTTCTCCAGCCCTCCTTCTGGTGGTGGATTTGGTTACCTGCTGGTCTCATGATCTCCATTCATTAAATAATCTTCCCTATATAAGGAAATGAATGGCAACAGGTTGTTGTGTTAGCAACCTTGATTGCCGCCTACCCTGACCTTGGCTTGCCTGATTACTCTTGCTTTCCTTCTGCCATGACTTTGACTTGTCTGACTACGCTTTTTCCTTTTGCCCTTATTCTACGTATTAGGCCTATCCAGTCAACAGTGATCAGCCCCTGCATATACAGGGCACAAGGTGTGCACCACCTCCTTAAGTTCAACACTTCTTGTGAGGTGCACTGGTGAAGTCAGAGGCTGGTGTTTTAGACTCTGCTCCCTGTACATTTCCCTGCCAAGTGCATTGGTGACATGGAGGGTCTACCACCCTACCTGTGATTATCATTACATGCTACCAGTTTGTTCAGGCCATGGACCCTGCTGATATGTCGCTACCTGACTCCATGCAGGGTTTTCTGCATCAGATACAGCAAACAGGAGTCTTTGCAAAGCAGGTTTGTTGATGTCCTTCTGAGGTGTGATGAACAACTTGATGAACTCCAGTCAGCCATCAATCTGACCCCTACCTCTGCACCTGTTCTGGTGATTCCAGTTTCAGCTCCAGTAACCCCAGTTACAGCTTCTTTTCCTGCCCCAACCACCATGCCACCTTTTCTCCACGCTCCAAATTCCTACTCCTCCTAATTTGGTGACTTCAAGCTCAGCCGAGGATTTGTAAATAAATGTAGAATCCAATTTGAGTTGCAGCCCTGGAACTTTCCAATGGAATGCACCAAGGTGTCTTTTTTTTCATCTGCCTTCTGACAGGGGTGGCACTAGCTTTGGCTCTGCCCGTCTGGAAAAAGGACCTCCCTCACTGTTGGAGAAAATACTGTAAAATTTCAAACCCTGGTTACGGAATTAAATTGGAAGAATTATGCTCCTTTGGTAGTGCTCTAGCAGGGCTTTACAGGGCATAATTAAGATAAAATTTCCATCCATGACCTCCCATATACACTTCATGACCTTGAGTCCCTCTGTATTCAGGTTGACACTTGTTTCCAGGAAAAAGTTCAGGGCACTCAGAGAGTCCAACATCCCATCAAGGTGGCCCCAAATTTCCATAACCCTACACCTCCAGCAGTTGAGCCCATACAAGTCTATCGAGCACGACTTTCTCCGGAAGAACATGCTCACAACCAAGACAAGAACCTCTGTATGTACTGTGCCAAAGAGTTTGCCTAGACAAATCTATTTCCTTTCTACCTTTTAATACTGTTTCTTGTATGATTTTAATGTAACAACCGCCATTTCAGATCTTAAGACATTTTAGACTTTGGTGCAGCCGGATTATTTATTCAATATTCCTGTGGCGCTTCTATCAAAACCTTTACGGGTCTCCATGGTAAATGGCACAGTTCTGCCAGGCAGTTTCCAGCATGCCACCATTCCAGTTACTATGAAGCTCAGCTAAAGCAACTCAACTTGTCTTGTTTGGATTGCCCTGCACCTGAAACCATGCCACTCATTTCAAAAGTGTTTCCTCAAACTTCCTTCTGTTCAGCAAGTTTGCTCTGCAGCCGCTTTCCACGTGCCTGGCCTATCAAGATCTTACTGGAGATTTGTGGATGTCTTCAGCAAAAAGCAGGCAGAAATGCTACACCATAATGTCCTTATGATTGTGCTCTACACCTCCTTCCTGGTTATTCTCCCCCTTGGGGTAGAGATTACAATCTCTACAGTCTGAAAACATAGGCTATGTCTGAGTACACTCTTGAAAAATATCCACAGAGGGAGCTGGGTTTTTCTTTGCACAGAATAAAGATGGATCTATACATCCCTGTATAAATTCTAGAGGCCTTAAACAAAACAAAACTAATAAAAGCAGGTACCCATTGCCTGTTTTATTGGCTCAAGGGGGCATCAGTTTTTGCCAAACGTGACCTACATGGCACCTAAAGTTTAATTTGTATCTGTGTAGGTGTTGAGTGGAAAACTGCATTCAATTCTGGCCATTATGAATATCTGGGAATGCCCTTTGGGCTCTGCAATGCTTCACCTGTGTTCCAGAATTTCATAAATTATGTCTTCCCAGATCTTTTATATGTTTGTGTGGTTGTTTATTTAGATCACATTCTGGTCTATCCCAAGGATCTGCCAAACCACTGCAATACTGACAGTCTTACAGTGACTTCTGAACAATGGACTTCATGTAAAGCCAGAAAAATGTATGTTTGAACTATCTGAAGTCCCATTTCTCAGTTACAAAGTTTTGGCTGAGGGTTTAAGAATGGAATGGCTAAACTTTCTTCTGTGGCCACAACCATTTGTGCTACAACCTATTCAGATGTCCCTTGGCTTTGCCAACTACTACCAACAATTTGTTAAAGAATACTCCACTTTAATTGCCCCAATTACATCCATGACCAAGAAGTCTGGCCACCGGAGGCACTCAAGGCCTTTCAGTTATTGAATAAAGCCTTTTCTTCAACTCCTGCTCTGACACCTCACAACCTTTTCTTTAGAAAAGTGGATGCTTCTTCTGTTGGAGTTGGTGTGGTCCTGCTTCCAGAAAGCTTTGATCATGCGTCCTCTGAGGTAAAGGAGCAGCTGTTAGTGAGGAATGACACCACTTGCTAGAGGGAGCTTGTCATTCAATGATCATATACATGGACCACAAGAATCTGCTGTATTTGCAGACCGCAAAATGTCTGAATCCTTGCCAAACCTGATGGGTGCTCCTCATCTTTTTTTTAATTTTTTTAATAATCACTTATTGCACTTATATATAAAAGTAAAATAAAGCTGGTGCCCTGTCTCGTTCATTTGTAAAGGAAGATACTGAACCGGAAACTTAGTTCCTCATTGACCCTGATTGAATTGTGCCCATGGTCCCTGTCTTGCTAGAATATATCCCTCCATGGAAGGTCTTTGTTTAAAAGGGCCATCCGTCTTTCAATGGGACATGCCTCCAAGCTTGCTGGACACCACAGGCAACGGACGATCTTTGACCTTAATTAATCGCAGTTACTGGTGGCCAATTTTTAAGCAGGATGTAAGTGATTTTGTACCTGCGTACACGGAGTGTGCCCGGAACAAGGTATCTCGAAGGCCTGTATCTGGTCCTCTCCTACAATTACGCTTCCTATTCCTGATCCACTTTGTACTCATATTTCCATGGAATGTATAACCGATCTTCCATGCTCTATTGAGTTTTCTGCAATTAGGTTTTTTTTAATTTAACTTTTCAAAAATGGCCCATTTCATCCCTTTATCTGGCCTTCCACCTCCCTCCACTTAGGTGAAAATATTCTTCAAGGAAGTCATTCATCTACATGGATTACTGATGAACACCACATTGCCCCACATTGTTTCTTATTGTTTCTGATTGCCCAAATCACATCTCGCCACCTAATGGAGATCAAGTTGGACATACTGGCTGCCTACCTGCCTCAGTCTAATGGGCAAATGTAGAGAATTATTCAGTCCCTTGAACAAAATCTTTGTCTGTATGTCAGTTCCCAAACAAGACAACTGGTCAGCCCTTTTACCTTGGGAAGAGCTAGCTCACAACAACCACACCAACCTTTTTAATTGTCTCTGGTCGTCACCCCAGGCTCCCTCTCCTGTCGCTTGCTGCTGTGATGTTCCTACTGCAGCTGCTACAACTGACCACAATTAGTTGCTCTGGAGAAAGGTTCAAGAGACTTTGGCACACTCTTCAGAAAGCTTCAAGAAATGAGCTGACAAGATAACTCTTGCACCTCACTTTACCCCAAGCAACAAAGTATGTCTTTCCACAAAATATATTCGCAAGTGAATGCCTTCTCCCTAGCTTGCTCCACGCTTCATAGGTTCCTTTCCTGCCCTGATGAACCCAGGCACTTACAAGCTAAAAACTACCTCCATCTCTGAAGATTCACAATTCCTTCCATGGTTCACTTCTAAAACTGGTAGTTTTTTACAGCTTCTACAAGAAGATTGTACTTCCTTGACCTACCCCTGCTGAGATAGAACAGATCCTGCACTTCAGATTTGTCCAGGGCTCTTTGCAGTATTTGGTACTTTAGGGAGGGCTACAGCCCAACAGTACGGTCACAGATCCTTGAAGGACCAGGAGATCTGTACCCTCTCCTTGCGTAGGATTAAAAGCTAGGGATTAAAAGCTATAAAGAAAAGATAATAGAAACTGCTGATCCAGGGAACATCTGATTGCCTCATGGAATCAGGAAGAAATGAAAAAAATTCCTTCCTGATTCCAGAAAGGGCTCTTGGGAGATGTAGTTGTAGGGGTTGTGTGTAGGGATGAGTGAACACCTGGAAGCTTGGGTTCGCCGGGTTTGGCCGAACTTTGCCTCAAAGTTCGGGTTCGGGACCCAAACTTGACCCGAACTTGACCCCGAACCCCATTGAAGTCTATGGGGCTCAAACATTGGGGCACTAAAATGCCTGTAAAATAGTCATAGTAAGGGCTAGAGGGTTGCAAAAGGAAGCAAAATGGGGGTAAAAGCAGACAATTGCCCTGCAAACAAATGTGGATAGGGAAATGACATAAAATAACATAGAATAGAAAAAATTAAAAAATAATCTTGAACTAGGAGGCGGAGGTCAAAGTGGAGTAGGAGGTTGAGGAGGCGGTGGATGTGGCGGTGTAGGTAGCAGCAGTGGTGGAGGAGGAGGAGGTAGCCAACACTGTTTTTATTTTTTATAAATTTGGGAAGACCCCAAAACATTGGGAAATCGAAAAGAGAATGCAAAGAGAAAGTGTGCTGGAGTATAACAATGGCTGGGTGCGGGCGGTATGCTTGTCTATTCAGCACAAGGTACGGACAAGTCCTGTGGGATCCATGCCTGGTTCATTTTAATGAACAATAGCTTGTCCACATTGGCTGTCGAGAGGCGGCTGCGCTTGTCTGTAATTACCCCCCTGCCGTGCTAAACACACGTTCGGACAATTCACTGGCCGCAGGGCAGGCCAGCACCTCCAAGGCTTAAAGGACAAGCTCAGGCCTTGTGTCCAATTTGGAGACCCAGAAGTTCAATGGGGCAGACCCATCAGTCAGTACTTGTGGGCGTGTGCTGTTCCACCATGTTGCTGAAATGCTGTCCTCTGTGGGAGGTGTATCGTCTGTGTCCTCTGTATCCCCCCAGCCACACTCTAGTGATGCCCATGAGCTGCTTTGGGTGCCACCCTGCTGTAAACACGGTTCCTCCTCCTCATCCTCCAGAATTGCGCCCTGGCTGGACAGTTGTGTACCTGGCCTCTGTTGGCGCATGAACCTACCCTCTTAACCTCTAGTGAATGACTGGCCTGATAACCGTGGAAATGATATCTCTTCCTCCTCCTCTTCCTCCTGTGCCACATCCTCTTCCATCATCGCCCAAAGTGTTTTTTCAAGGAGACATAGAAGTGGGATAGTAACGCTGAGGACGGCATCATCGGCACTGGCCATGTTGGTGGAGTACTCGAAACAGCGCAACGCGGCACACACTCACCGCATGGAGGCCCACTCATTGGTGGTGAAGTGGTGCTGTTCCCCAAAATGACTCACCCATGCGTTCTGCAGCTGCTCGCACAGTCTCTACAGCATGTTTAAGGGGGAGTTCCACCTTGTGGGTACGTCGCATATGAGGCGGTGAGCGGGAAGGCCGAAGTTACGCTGCAGCACAGACAGGTGAGCAGCAGCAGGAGGAAAACACCAAAAGCGCGCACTCTTGGCCTGCACTTTCTGAAGCAGCTCTGACATATCAGGGTAATTTTTCAGGAACCTCTGCACCACCAAATTCAGCACATGCTCCAGGCAAGGGATGTGTGTCAAACCGGCTAGGCCCCGAGCTGCTACGAGATTTTGCCAGTTATCACACACCACCAGGCCGGGCTTGAGGCTCAGTGGAACCAACCACTCATCCGACTGTTGTGCCATGCCCGTCCACAGCTCCTGCGCGGTGCCGGGCAGGGATGGCTCGCCTGGAAAAGTAGTGGCGGCTGGGAGCCACGTACTGTGGGACAGCCACCGTCATAAGGTTTTTAAAAGTCTCGGTCTCCACCAGACGGTATGACAGCATTTCAAAGGCCAGGAATTTTGAAATTCTGGCATTCAGGGCCAGGGATCGTGGGTGGGTACTTTTTCTTTCTCTCCAGTGTTTGGTAGACGGACAGCTCAACGCTTCCATGGGGCAGTGTGGAGATGCTTGGTGACGGCGACGGAGGTGGTGGCGTTGCTGCGTTTGGGGGGTGGCAGGTGCCACTCCAGAGGAGGAGGAAGAGGCCGAGACTGCAGCAGAAGAGGGAGCAGGAGGAGCTTGAGATCTTTCGTGGTTTTTGAGGTGTTTACTCCACTGCAGCTCGTGCTTTTCATTTAGGTGCCTTGTCATGCGGGTGGTGCTCAGGTTTAGAACATTTATGCCTCGCTCAGGTTCCAATTGCACAGCGTGCAAACCACTTGCGTCTTGTCGTCAGCACTTTGTCTGAAGAACTGCCACACCAGGAAACTCTTTGGAGCTGGCTTTGGGGTGCTCAGTCCCTGGGTGCAGTGGGCAGTAGCACGCGTACTGGGTAGGGGACGGCCACTATGCTTTTGCACCCTGCTCCCTCTTTTGCTGTGCAGCTGGCGCTGTGTGACCACCACTTCTTCTCCGAACTGCATACGTCACTCGCATGACCTTCATTCCATGTGGGGTCTAGGACCTCATCATCCTCCACATCATCTTCCACCCACTCTTCACCCCTGCCCTCCTTGCAGGTCTGCACACCTGCCGCAGCAGTTGGCACCTGTGTTTCGTCATCATCCGAGACGTGCTGTGGTGGTCCTCCCATGTCCACATCCTGAAACATAAGTGGGCATTAGTGCACTCAATCTCTTCCACTTCTGGGGCTGAGCTATGTGGATGGCCCATGGAAACTCTGCCAGCAGAGTCATCAAAAAGCATAAGAGACTGCTGCATGACTTGGGGCTCAGACTGCTTGGCTGATTTGCAAGGGGGTGAGGTAAAAGACAGATGCCTATGGGCTGCAGGTGCCAACTCTGCTCTTTCAGCAGGGGACCAGGTGGGAGACAATGTGAAGGAACTGGAGGCACTGTCAGCCACCCAATCTACTACCGCCTCTACTTGTTCTGGCCTCACCATTCGTACACCAGTATTCGGGCCTACAAAATAAGGCTGAACATTCTGTCGCCTACGTGCACCTGAGGAAGGTGTTTCATTTGGGTGTGTAGCTGGCACAGATCAACCAGGTCCTCTTCCTGCAACTGGAGCTCCAACACCAGCCTCACCACGACCAGGGCCACCTCCCTTATTTGATGCTCTCCTCATTCTTTGAGGTCACCCACTGAACTAACAGACGGATTAACTATATTTATTTCCCTGTCACGTATGCAGTGCAGGTGTACCTCACAACAAGAATGGGAATATATCACCCACCAATCTAACCGACGGTTTAACTATATTTATTTGCCTGTCACGTATGCAATTTTGGTGTACCTCACACAAAAATTGGGTATTTGTCCCCCACCGAACTATCCGACGGATTACCTATATTTATTTCCCTGTCAGGTACGCAGTGCAGGTGTATCTCACAACAATAATGGGAATATATCACCCACCAATCCAACAGATGAATTAACTATATTTATTTCCCTGTCACGTATGCAGTGCAGGTGTACCTCACACAAAAAAATCGCTTTAGGTCACCCACAGAATTAACAGCCAAATTTATTATTTGATTTCTTCGTCAGGGGTGCAAAGCTGGTGTATAGCACCCACAAAAAATTCACTATAGGTCACCAACACAACAAATAGCCAGATGAGATTCCTAACACTGTCCCTACTTAAGCTGCCTGCTTCCTGTCCCTGCACTACTCAGAGCTGATGGACGGTGCTACACGTGATCCAGCTTTTATAGAGGCTGGGTCACATGATGCACTGGCCAATCACAGCCATGTCATTACTGCGGTGATGGCTTCTAAGTGCCCACAGCTGAAAAGCTTGTTGATTGGCTGGCCTGCAGCCTTTCAACAAGCTTTAATAAATGCCTGAACACCCAAATCGAACCCAAACTTTTCCGGCAAAGTTCGTGTTCGGGTCCGGGTACCCAAAATCGTAAAGTTCAGTACAGACCCGAACTTTACAGTTCGGGTTCGTTCAACACTTGTGTGTAAATCAGTAGGAGCCAAGCTCCCAAGAGGCTGCCCCTGCTTGTAATTTATATGTATGTCTGGTGAAACAGAAAGGATTTTAAATAATAAATATTAGCTATTAAATAACAAATCTTGGGTTAGAAATCTAATAAATCTGCAGTTTAAAGTAAATTAAACAGTAAGTAAAAAAAACAGATTCCAAATGACAGTGAAAAATGTAAGGGAATGTAGAGGGGGGTTGTCAGGAGTATTTCAGAGATTAAGGGTGAAACCAAAATAAAAGGAATAACTATTTTTTCTTTCATGTTTGAACAGGTGAAATAGATGTTACTAACCCGCAAATAGACAGAATAATGGGTAAGAATGTTCTTTTATTTTGCAGTTACAATGTTATGCCCAAAGTGTATCTCTGCATTACACACAGATTTCTCCTAATTTTTTTAGTTTAATTGCTGAAAGTAATTTAAAAGTTTTATTTAAAAGTCTGAAAGTTTTATAGCAAAACAATTGCTGAAAGTACTGTAAAATTCCTTCTGATCTGCTAGCAATCCAGGGAGCTTCTAACATCTTGTCTGAGCTGACAATCTGCTGTCACCCCTCATCTGTTCTCTCCTGCTGAACTACAGAACACCTTCATAAAAAGAAAGCAAGCTCTCAAAAGCTGCTCCATTTACAACTATGTCTGATCAGACAAGAATGAAAAAGAAAGGAATTATGCTTATAAATAATAAATCTTGAGTGAGCAACAATCTTTTATTGGAACAATTAAAACAATAATGATAGCAATGACATGGCTGACCTATTAGATATACAAGAGACGTATAAGGGTGCATATGATCACCCGGTATAAATATATATATATAGATCCATATAGAGAACTATCTTCATCGGTTACAGGTAGTCCCTGGGTTAAGCACATAGGACATACAGACAAACCAAGGGAAGGTTTGCATGACTCGCAGAAGAAGTCTATTGGTTGTAACCCTTTAACGTCCAAGACAAACTCTGCAGTTGTTTCATTTTGCATATTAAAGCACAGCTTGCTGCAGAAGTTAATTAATGTCTAGGTTTCATAAAGTTTTTTTAGCTTTGTTTGTGATAAACTCACAGTGAAGATTTTTTACAGTAGGAGTTGCAAAAAGAACACCCTTAAGAAAGCCTACCAAAGACACTGCAACCAAGTGAGACTTAATCTCCTCTTCAAATAAACTGACACAAAAACAACAATCGCACCAGAATCATCACCAGATTCAACCGTGACCATGACTTTATTTATAATACTCTCAACCAGCTTTGGCACATCCTCTATTCCAATCCTAAAATGCGTACATTTATCGGCAAAAAAACACAAATCTTCAGAAATGTTTTGAGGACAAAAAAAATCCTTTAGTGCCAAATTACACATATGCCTCATCCTTAACTTAAATATAGATACTTTTATTTAGGGTTGGTCAATCACCATGGGACTTTAGCGGCAGAACTATGTGCACTAAACACTATTTCATCTATTTCTTCTGAATTGTAAGTACCATATAAAAACCAGTTCAATCTTTCTGTTGTTTTATGATATTTGAACTTTTATATTTTAATACCTACACCTGTTCATGTACAACAGATAGCCTTGTGAATAGACTACCAGCACCCTTGTAACTTTTTCTATATGACAACCACTAAGTCCTATACAGTTGTGTACCCCTGTGGAAGCCCAACCCAGGCAAAACGCATCGGGAGCGTATACGGGAACACGGTCATGTAAAACCATTTGTGCTAGCAATTACCTTGTCTAGTTTTGGTACCCCACTTCTGTGAATTTTAACAGAACAAGGGGATACACACGGAGCCTCAAACCTCTTTATTTGCTTTCTTTTTGCAACTCCTCATGTTTTATTTATAATAAAGAGGGTGGCTCACCATTACATACCACTGATATTTACGGGACAAAGGGAAGTGCCCTTCTCCTCCCTTCCCCACTTTTATCGATTTTATACCGTAATTGGCATCACACTGCCTAATATTATGTTTAGACAAATATCTGTCCTAATTGCATTTAATAAAATAATGTACTTGTTCCAAATTACATACAAATTCAATTTAAGAACAAACCTACAGTCCCTATCTCGTTTGTTACCCGGGGACTACCTGTACTCACAAAGAACAAGAGGGCACTCTTTGTGTCTGGAGGAAAAGAAGTTTAAGCTCCGGATAAGGAAGGGATTCTTCACTGTAAGGTCTGTGAAAATGTGGAATCGGCTGAAAGAAAAAGCTGGATGATTTCTAGAAGCACAGATTATAACTGGGGATTAAGGATTTAAAGTAAAAATAACAGAGACTGCTGATCCAGGGAACATCTGATTGCCTCATGAAATCAGGAAGGAATGTTTTCCCAAGTTGGAGCAAATTGTAGCAGGGTTTTTTTTTCCTTCCTCTGGATCAGCTATTTCTATATGGTTTATCTGGGATATGTTTATTTCCCTAGTGGTTGAACATGATGGATTTATGCCTTTTTCAACTTGACTTACTATCTAACTATGTAACAATAAACCAAAAACTTCCTGTTCTACATTGACTTTAAGGGATCGTTTTTTTTTCGAATGTAAAGTGTTATTTTTTTTAATTTTATAAAATTTTTACTTTAATCCAACTTTAATCTTAACTTTAAATCCCCTTTCCTCTGTGTCATGCCTAAAGCTGTGTACTAACGATAGATTTTCTGAAGTAAAGCAAATTTTTAAAAAGCTGCAGTTTAAATTCAGAAACAAGATTGCAAGTGATAGTGGCAAATGTAAAATATACACATGGAAATCTGAGAGTAAATATTAGTACAAATACTAATTATAAACTTTATTTTCTGTTATGTTTTAGAAAAAAGTTCTTCAAACAAGGCAAGGATAGATGGTAGGAATGGTTATTTTCATTGTAATTGTTTGAAGTGTATCTCTGCATTACACATATACAGTGGTACCTCGGTATAAGTCCGCTTTGGAATAAGTCCAACTTGGTATAAGTCCTGTTTGTACACGAAAAATTTTGCTTGCTTGGTATACAACCTTTGTGCTAGAACTTGTATGGGTCAAAATGAGTCACAACACCGTGCGCTAATCTTATTTACCTTTCTCGAAACAAAGCCACGACTGCCCACGAGTGTCAGTATGCCAGTTGCTAACATTCAGTGAACAACCCGCGCTATAACTCTTTGTGAATTACAGAACATCTCCTCTTCCTCCCTTCTCAGCACCATCCTAGTAGGCACTCAACTCTTCTCAGCAAGGTAAAGGGAGGGTAAATTTTAATTCTTTTCATCTAATTGCTTTTGTATTTATGTATTTTGTAATAAGTAATATTTAAATTATTTTATACAGCCCCATCAATGTTTATTATGCCAATAACAATAGGATTTTCTTCATGGGAACAGATTATTCAATTTCCTTTTATTTCTTATAGGAAAAATTTGTTTGGTATAAATCCAAGGATCAAGGACCTATACCAATGTACCACTGTATTTCTCCTGGTTTTATTGGGTTAAAAAATGCTGCAACTTCTGAAAAATGCATTGTGATCTGTTAGGGATCCGTGGACCTTCTAATATACCGTCTGAGCTGACAACACTAAACTCTGCTGTCAACCCTCACCTAAACTACAGAACTACACCTGTATCCATCTCAGAACTTCCAGTCACAGATTCGCAGGATCATAAAAACTGTAACTTCTTCTCTCACCCATTGCTACCAGCAGCAAAACTGTTCAGGAATTCCCTTCTCTGGTTACACCTGGTGGTGGGTTTGGTGGCTTGCTGTTCACATGATCTTGATTCATCATATGATCTTCCATATAGAAGGAAGTAACTGGCAACAGGATTGTGCTAGTGATGTCAGAGGCTGCCGTCTTAGACTCTACTCCCTGTTAACGTCTGCCAAGCAGGCTGGTGACGGGGGGATCCACCACCCTACTTGTGATTATTGTGACAGTGAAAATTTGTTCAGGTCATGGACTCCACTCGTGTCGCTACCCAACTCCATGCAGGATTGCTGCATCAATCTCTGCAACCCATGTTTTTGGAGGTGTGATGAACGACTTAATGAACTCCAGTCAGCTATCAATCTGACCCTCAACCCTGCACCTGCTCTGGTGATTCCAATTTCAGCTCCAGTAACCCAAGTTATAGCTTCTGCTCCAGCCCCAACCACCGTGCCACCCTTGTCCTCGCTTTAAATTCCTACTCCTCATTATTCTGGAGACCCCAAGCTCTGTTAAGGATTTGTAAATCAATGTCAATACAACTTTCCCAAGGAACACACCAAGGCCTCTTTTTACATCTCCCTTCTGACAGGGGAGGCACTAGTTTTAAGTGCAGGACAATACTGTTTTTCAATTCCTTTTTATAGATGGTCTGCAAGGTCTCGGAAATCCTTTGCCAACATCAGCTCTCCCTCACTGTTGAAGAGGATGCTGTAAAATTTTAAACCCTGGCTACGGAATTAAATTGAAAGAAGGATGCTCTTCTGGATGTGTCCTGGCAGGGCTTTGTAGGCCATATTAAAGATGAAAGTGCCTTCCGTGATCTCCCATATACACTTGATGACCTTGAGTCTTGACTCTGATTTCGGGTTGACACTTGTTTCCAGGAACAAGTTCAGGTGACCTAGAGAGTCCGGCTTCACATCAAGTTGGCCCCAAGCTCAAGAACCCTACCCCTCTAGCAGTTGAGGTCATTTAAGAGCATCGGGCACGACTTTCTCCGTAGGAGTGTGCTCACCACCGAGACCAGAACTTCTGGATGTACTGTGCTGGAGAGGATCACTGCATCCTAAACTGCCGACAGAAGGACCAAAATGCCAGCACCTAATTCAATTGGAAGAGGTTTCCATAGACAAACCTTTTTCCTTTGTACTTTTTTGATAGTGTTTCTTGAACGTATAGAATGTAACAACCACCATTACTGATCCCAAGCCTTTTTAGACTCTGGTGCAGCGGGGAACTTTATTAGCCAACAACAAGTGTCTGAGTACAATATTCTTGTGGTGCTCCTAGCAAAACCCTTAGGGGCCTCTATGGTAAATGGGACAATCCTGCCAGACAGTATCCAGCATGTCACCATTTCACTTTCTTTGACATTTAGGGCTTTGCACTCAGAAACTCTTTCCTGGTTATCCCTAAAGCAATTCAACTAATTTTGC
>NC_092863.1:104266340-104279538 GCF_032062135.1 Pyxicephalus adspersus | reverse complement strand
CAGAAGAACGCTTCCAACAAGCATGAATCCTGCGGTTTCTTCTATAAGAAAAATTCTGCTGATACAAACTATTCCATAGGGGACAGCAAGTTACTCTCAGTTACAGTGGCCTCAAGCTGAGCACCACCGGCTAAAGTCCAACACTCCTTGCATGGTGTGCTGGTGAAATCTGAGGCTGGTATCTTGTGCCCTGTACACATCCCTGCCAAGCAGGCTGGTGATATGGAGGGTCCATCACCCTACCTGGCATTACGGTCACATCGTGACACGGCTTCTGCCTGGATGCTATCCATATGATTTGTGAAGGAAAAAGAGCTCTTGGGAGAAGTAGTTCTGGGGTGTCTTCTTCAATAGGAACCAAGTTACAGAAGCCTGCATGTAATTTACATCTACGTCTGGTGAGGAAAGAATAAAAAATAAAGGAATTAAAACTATTAAATAGTGAGTGAACAACAATCTTTTATTGGAACAAATACATAATGAAACTATAATATTAGCGATTACATGGATGATCTCTCAGACATACAATATGCCAATACCTTTCTTTTTTCCAATGAAATCAATAAATGGAAAGTTCTTCGAAAGTGTTTGTTTTATATTTTACAAAAGTTCTGCTTTAATCCCACCCCATTTTCCTGTGTGTCATGTCTAAAGCTGTGTACTCACGCTACATTTTCTGATCTAAAGATTTGTGGTTGGTTTACAGACCAAAAAAAAAAAAATAAAGCTGCAGTTTCATTTCCAAAATAAGATTGCAAGTTATAGTGAGAAATGTAAAATGTACACTGAGAAGTCTGAGGGTAAAATAAATATACTAATTATAAACCTTCTGTTATGTTTTAGAGACTTCACATCGTGCATGTGTCCTTAAGTACCTGATGGAAGGTAGGAATAGTTATTTTTATTGTCATCGTTGTAAGTGTATCTCTGCATTACATGTACATTTCTCCCAGTTATATTGATTTAAAAAATGCTGCAACTACTGCAAAATGCCTTCTGATCTGCTAGAAATCCAGGGAGCTCCTAACATTATGTCTGGGCTGACAGCCCTAAAATCCCCTGCTAACCCTCACCTATTCTCTCCTGAACTCCAGAACTCCTCATGTACCCAGTCTATGCCTGCCTCTGTTTAGATGCTATCCATGTGAAGTGAAATGGCTCTTGGGAGATGTAGTTCTGGTGATGTGTCTATATCAACATGAACCAAGCTCCCAGAAGCTCCCCTGCATGTAATTTCTGTCAAAGTCTGGTGAGACAAGAATGAAACAAAAAGTAAATAAAGCTATGAAATAAAGAATATTGGTTCATACTCTAAAATGGGATGTTTGGTTTGATAAACAATTGTTTTTTTTGTTTTTTTCAAAAATGAAATTCAGTTTACACTTAAATAAAATTCAGCCACCAGGAGTACCAGACAACTACAATTTCTGACTTTGTTCTGGCATTACATGTTTTATGTTTTATTAAATGTATCTCTTATCTATTCCATTTGAAAAGATTCAGCCCGGCGACCACTACCACCACCCGTTGTGCCGGAGAAGCCCCGGGCTCTAATCAGGCTGATCTCCCTGCAGAATGCGGATGGATCCTGGAATCTGACCTCAAAACTCTCTGATGTCCTGGGAATATCCGAGTCAGACATAAAGACTCAGAACCCTGACCAGGTATTGTGTTACTGACCATATCAGGGAATTGATGGAGGAAGGATGAATGATATTATTATACAAAATTTTAAATGTATTATATTTTCTATTCTCAGACAATAATAAATACATGTCCTTTATTACATTTATATTTCATTGAAATAAAGGTGAATTATGGTGATGCCCGATGTCTTTATGTCTAAAACCATTGGGTTGAGGAATTCAGAACCCAGAATTATACAGATATGTAACATTTCTTGTACAATAAAATACTCGTTCTCTCATCTGCAGAACATGGAGGTGTCCATGTGGGTGACGGTCTTGGCGGTGATTTGGCTGTACACCAACAGCCTGGATGAGAAAGAAGAATGGGAGCTTCTGGAGGGGAAAGCTGTCTCCTGGGTCAGGACTAAAGCAGGTAAGTGTACTGATGACTAATGGGAATCCATCTTCTACTGATATGCCCTCAATGCAGCAAATTCTGATTGGCTTCAATATTGGCACCATTTTGAATGACTTTTCACATTTTGGTTATTAACCCTGTAGATTACAGGGCAGTGGCTTTGTGCTTCACAATGGCTTTGTGTTTCTGGAATTTGTCACACTTTCCCCTTCACTAAAGGGCCAGTGCCTCTCCTGCACATGCAGACAGTGCTGATCCTCGGCACGCCTGGTTTTTCAAGTTTTGTCAGCATTGCCCCTTCCCTCGGCAAATCAGGAATAAGCCTCTTGATCGCCCTTGGCTATTTATCTGGTTCAGACAGAGCACCCAGTGTTCGTGCAACGGGTCTCCACTACTACCGAGCCCCCTAGCTCTGCTGAGCATTTTGTGCACACCTGTTGATTAATTAGTGCTTTCCAAGTCCATCTCCTGTGTTAACCTTTTTGCCCACTCTGTTATCCCCTGGTGTGCTGTTTCAGTGTTCCCGTGTCTTCAGTGACCCCCGTGTCACTCGTGCCTCCTGTGTCTCCAGCATTCCCCTGTCTTCGGTGATCCCCAAGTCACCCTGGGTCTTCTGTTGCTTCCTGTGTCACATGTGTTCCCCTGTGTCTGTTTTCAGAAATTTTGGTTCTTGACCCCTGGCTTTGTACCTGACCGCTTTTATTAGCTGCCTGCCTTGATCCTGGCCTTCTTTGACTACTCTGCTGCCTGATGATTCAGTACCACCTTGGTGTCCCCTAGGACCGCATCCTGCAACGCAACATCCTCACCTCTAAAGGCTCTCGAGAAGACCAGGCAGCTGCTTAGATTCTGCACCTTGGCCCTTCTCAGGGCTTACATTACTATTGTGCAAGTCATAACTCCCTCTAGATTCTCCGTCTCTCCTAGCGTGACAGTGTGCACGAACCATGCCTACATCCTCCCAGACCTCAGCAGATCCCAACCAACTACTCAACCAGAGGCTAAACACCCAGGAAGCTACCCAAATCAGGTACTTTGCCAGTGTCATACACTCACTACTTGCCTGGATCAGCTTCTGGTCTCTTCCAGTGCACCTGCTGAACCTTCAGCCCGGACCCATCCTCCTGCTACCCCAGTGGTCTCTGCACTTCATTTTCCCCCCAACCACAGCTTTTCTCTGGTTATCTCAAGACCTGCCGTGGCTTCATCAACCAGTGCAGTATTCACTTCAGCCACAAAATTTCCCCACTGACTGAGCTAAAGAAGCATATTTAATTTCCTTACTTTCCAGGGAAGCCTTGGTGTGGGCGTCCCCACCCCGGGAAAAAAAATCCCTTGACTAATAGTATTGAAGCCTTCCTGAGCCTCTTTAGGAGGGTTTTTAATGAACCAGCCAGGTCCTCCTCGGCTGATAACTCAAGAATGTGTTTTCACCAAAGGTCATTTACTGTGGGACAGTTTGCAGGCCAGTTTCGTACATCAGTAGCTGAGCTCGCCCTGGAACAATGAAACGCTCCACGCTACCTTCTGACAGGGCGTTTCTGATCGCATCAAGCATGAGATGGCTGGTCGAGAGATTACCTCCTCTTTGGGTGACCTGATCTCCCTGGCCATCCAGATGGATATTTGGTTTTCAAGAGCATTTCCAGGAGAAACCTCGCTCACGCAAGGCCTTCTCACCATGACTAGCTCTATCCTTTCTGTGGCCTCTGGAACCTCCGATCTCTCCTTTCTCAGAAGAACCCATGCAGCTGGGCCATTTATGACTATCTCCAGAGAAAAGGTTCCAGTGTCTATCTTCAGGTCTCTGCATTTACTGTGGACAGGTAGGACACTTTAATAAATTTTGCCCACAGAGTCCAGGAAACTTCAGTGCCTAGCATGCCCCCCTATTCTCTCCCCTTCACTCATCTACGTCCAGCTTTCCCACAACAACTCCATGCTTGCCCTTGAGGCCTTTATCAGCTGAAAATTTATTCTCATCTACCCTTATCAAGGAATGCGCTTGGTCTATAGAGCCATTAATTAAACCTCTGTAAATGTCTGCGGTAGATGGTACCCTTCAGTTATGTGGACTCAACTTCCAGACGAGATCCTTACGAATGTCTGTTGGTTTGCTTCATCACAAGACCAAAATTTTTCATGTTCTTCATCAGGCCCCAGCCTCTGCAGTCATGTTGGGCCTCCCATGGCTTTACCAGCACTCCCCATTGCTGGAAAGGTCTATTCAAGAAGAATTGGCTTGGGGTCCCTCGTGTCACTCCAAATGCCTCACCAAGTTCACACCTCTCAGGCTTCTTGCTCTTTCCACTTCTGAGTTTTCTCCATTCATCCCTGGTCAGTGTATGGATTTCCAGGATGTCTTCTTAAAGCAAAAGCCTGAGAAACTACCTCCTTACGGATCCTATGACTGTGCAATGTACCTCATTCCTAATTCCACACATCCCAGAGGTCTCCCTAAGACCCAGGCTATGAGAAAAGTTATCAAAAAAATCTGCAGAGGGGATTTATACATCCTCTTCATAAGTCTTCTTCCCCACTGGTACAGGGGTCTTTTACCAGAAAAAAATGCGACTCTCCGTCTAAATGTCATCAATATAAAGAAATGCTACCTACTTTTGCTCATTCCTGACTGACTGCTATTTGACTGTCTCTGCGGTGCACGGGTCTTTAATAAACGAGACCTCTGAGGTGTATATAATCTAATTCGTATCCAGGGAGGAAGAAGAATGGAAAACAGCATTTAATACAGCAGAGATGGGCATTATGAGTATCTTGTGATACCCTTCACTCTCTGTAATGCCCCAGCTGTTTTTCAACACTTTGTTAATGAGGTGTTTTGTGGCTTTTTTATATTTTCATTGTTTTTTTTATTAGAATGACATTCTGATTTTTTTTGCCAGACTTGCCTACTCACAGACGTCATGTTCGTTAGGTCTTACAATGGCTCAGAGCAGAAAAGTGCCTATTTGAACTCCCACAAATACCATTCCTGGGTTACATTGTTTCTAAGGAAAGTCTCTCTATTGATCCGGAGAAGGTGACCGCTATTTCCAACTGGCCACTACCCTGCAGTCTAAAGGCTACTCAGCACTTCCTGGGAATTTACCAACTATTCTAGTCAGTTTATCAGGAATTACTCCATACTGGTTGTTCCCATCCATGCACTCGGATAGATAGACTTGGATAGATTCTGGCCCCCAAGGCTTTTCATACCCTAAAACAAGCTTTTCTTTCTGGCCCAGTTCTGGTTAGGATGTTACCAAGACCTTCTCTATTGAAGTTGATGTCTCCTCCATCGGAGTGTGAGCCATTCTCTTCCAGACCATCACCGGAACCAGACGCAAATGTGTGTTTTCCCCAGCAGAACAAAATTATTTTATTGGAGACAGGGAACTCCCAACTATCAAGCTAGCTTTTAAAGAATGGCACTATCTTTTGGAGGGTTACCCACACAAGATCACTATTTTTACAGAACAAAACCTCCAGTATCTTCTGTCTTCTCAGCCCCTGGCAAGCCTGTTGTTTTTAGTTCTTTTCCCGCTTTGATTTTGTGACCAACCCTGTGCCACCGAGCCAATGCACTTCTCGCTCCTTTGATCCTCAGGACTCTGCTGTTGAGCAGTAGAGCAGTCAGAGCAGAAATTAGCATCCCACTGGCCCATATCCTAGCCTTGACCTCTGTTCAAGAATCAGCCATTCCACCTGGTAAAAGCTTGGTGCCTCCCAAACTCAGTACCAAAATCTTATGCTGGGCACATAGTTCCAAATTTTCTGGTAATCTGGGCTTTTACAGAACCTTTACATTTCTCTTCCTGACTGTACTGGTGACCCAATCTTCATAAGGATGTGACAGACTTTGTCAAAACCTGTGTTGTCTGTGCTCAAACAAAGTCTGCCACCTGTGCCCACTTCTACAACCTATTCCCACAGCACCTTGGGGTCATTTATCCATGGATATCATTACTGATCTTCCTCTTTCAGATGGCTGTACAGTTATTTGGGTGGTTGTGGATCGTTTTTCCAAAATGGCCCATTCCGTGCCCCTTCCTGTTTTACCATCAGCAGCCAATTTTTATTTGTGTAAATTTTTGGCTTCACGGTTTGCCTTCTCATATCATGTCAGATCATGGAGTGCAATTTACCTCCCATTTTAAGAAAGGCTTTTGCAAATCCCTGGACATATCTGCAAAATTTTCTTCGGCCTATTACCCGCAGACCAACGGGCAGATGGAAAGAGTCAGTCAGTCCGTAGAGCAATATCTTCAAGTCCTGAGTTCAACAAAGCATTTTGCCCAGAAAACTGCAGTTCACTGGTAATTATCCAATTCTTGCACCATTTTCTGTATGCCCTAGAGATGGTTGTGGTTGAAAATCTCAACAGACCAGCAGTTCTCCAAATACCCAAACCAGACCACCTTCTAACAAACTTGTCACATTCAAAATCACCTATTACCAATTCTGATGCTTTGTGTAAACTTCGGCAGATTGTCCTGGGGAGGTCTACACGTCTGCATGCATTGGACTGGACTGGAGAAGACAGACTATCATGGGAGAACCGGGGTGATCCAGGTGTATTAACAATTAGCAAATTACTTTTAAGAAATCCATTCCAGGTTTGCTGGATCACCCAACATTTTTTGGTGCCTTCAGATGCCACCCCTCCCATCATGGCACAAATTACTAATGTTGAATATATTGCTGGTCTGTGTGGGTCCTTTTAAATAAATGATAAGGAATTTTGATTCTATTAATATAATTATCGTTACAAGGCACCCAGACTTAATAAAAATGCCATTTAATGTCTTCTCAGGTTCCTCTCTGGGTGAGTTTGTCAGAGCGGGTAATGTGCTCCTGAAATCCTCCGTGGACCCAAAAGTGTTTGGCCTATGAGAGGAGATGATTGGAGGAACCAAGTTGGCAGAAGGCTTGTCCATATGGATTCTGGAATAGCGCTGCATCTAGGGCTAAGGCCTAAACTGTATTGTGCCTTTGTACTGCGCTCGGCTATCTGTGAGCTGAACCAAAGCTAGATTCACTGAGTTTGCTAATTAGGCAATACTAACTCTTTGCACTATTTATGTGTCATTGTTCTTTGCTACACATGTTGAAATGTTCATAGAGAAGTACTTATCTGCTGTATGTGTTAAATAATAAACCAATTTATGCTTCTATTATTTGTAATTACAATGAATTAAGACAGGGGGGTCTTCTTTAAATAAAAAGAAAAACTAATAGACATTACTGACCTCTGAGTGTAGTATTGGAGTCTAAGTTCTTCCAACATTCTTGGAGGCTATTTAATTATTGGAACCTGTTTTGCTGTCTTGCTTTCAGATATAACAATACACTAGGAGAGCCTCTTATATTTGGAAGATGGGTAAGATGCCATTCCAGATTATACCTCTAGGGGCGCTCTGTTTCAGTGTGATAGAGGACACAAAGACTTGTCTGCTATGTATTTTTGTATGAGACTGCCAATTAAAATACAAATATAAGTCACTGGGCATATCACGGGCAGGTGAGCGCCTCCACTTATTAAAGTGAGACTCTTCTCTGCAAGTGGAGGTCTTCTCTTGTCGCATGAAACCCCCAACAGCAACAGCTTGTGGCCCGAACAAGAAAATCTTCCAGTCTCTTTTTCCAGGTCTTCCTGATCTTAATCCTTAGAAATACCGACCCTGGCTTTTTCCTGACCCTTCTTGATTGCCATCTTCCCTGAACTTGGCTTGTTTGATTATGCTTCTGCTTCTGTACTGCCCATCGGTCCTACCACTTAGCAGTCACCAGCCCTTGCATGTACGGAGGCTGCAAGCTGGGCACATCCTCCTAAAGTCCATGACCCCTTGCGGGATGTTGTCTTAGTGCCCTGCACACATCCCTGCCAAGCAGCCTGGTGACATGGAGGATCCACCACCTATCTGTAATTACTGTGATACTGACATGCACCTAACAAGTTCAATTCTACTCCATCCTGTTACCCAGGACATTTACCCAATGGGCTGTGAAAGCCATGAACTGTAAATAGCCATTGCTTGGACCCGCTAGAGGAAGGGAAGTAGGCACATTAATGTCATTAATGTTTATAGAGTGCAGGACGGCTTGGTATCCCTCAATGGGGATGAGCAAACTCAGAAGCTGGCACCCACCAACTTGTAGAGTAGTGACTGTCCCACCATTAGCTTGGACATCAGAGGATTTAGTTGGGATGCTAAAGGATGGCTGAGAATGTATTTCTGTTTCCTGGCATTCTCCATTGAAGGACTGATGACCAATAGAGAAGGAGGAGGGGGGAGAAGCAAATATTGCCCTCCATGTACATCCATATCACAAAATTTATTCCCTACACTGCTGCCCTAATGGGCAACAACAACAGCAGGAGCAACAGTGATAGCATTAGGAGTGTCAGCACTAACTTTTGGTTGTATATCCTTTAAGGGAATAGAATGGTGGACAAGAACGCAGAAAGAATTGCTGGGTGCAGTGGAAGATGGTTTTTCCTACGTCAAATGAGGGAATTAAATAGTTACCCCCTAGCCTAGTTGCCCCCTACTCTGTGTTAAAAATGTCTATTCGGGGGACTCCCAATGAACTAAACCTCACAACCTAAAGCTCTCAGGGTTATGTGAAAGTCAGATGTATCTGCAGCTTTATTGGGCAGTGCATTCATTAGGAGAAGCCTTGCCTTCCAAAGATGGGGGTTGCTGCACAATTTCTACCTCACTATGCCTACAATTGTCCTCCCTATGACTTTGCCTGGGTCCCAATGCCATATCCAGAGCAATATTATCACTGTTATCTGACCCTGATCTAAGTGTTTGCTTGTCTACCTGCTGTTTTCTGAGACCTGTTTTTTTGAAATACTACCACCCCCACTACAACGACCACCACTGCTACCACCATCAATTCTACTATGGTCACCTGTACCACCACCACTATTACTACAATTAACACCAACCTCACCACAACCTTAACAGCAAAAATTGGCAGAATGCTGCACCCTACTGCACTAGAATCTAACATCAGCCCTCTGTAAAAGACTCAAAAGGGCATGCCAATTTGGTTGCCCTACATTGGATGATTTTTCCCTGCATAGGATTTTTCAACTCAGAGTCGAGTTTAAATTGCTCAACTTCTGACCTGAGATCAAAAAAAGCTCCAATCCAAATTCGAATCAACTCCAATTAGAACTATCCAACCACTAGTATAGGCTTCCCTATAGGGCTTTCCATGGCAGCCAAAATGGATTGAATGAATCTGGTTGGCACTGGAGGAGGAGGACTGGTGGCTGATGGTGAATCTTCTGTAAGTGACTTCTCTCATAACAAGGTACATTTATCAGCAGAAAAAAAATGACTGCAAAAAGAACGGTGGAGCTGTCTGCATGATTACCAGATTTACCCTCAGTATATGGAAAAACATTTAATTTGTAATAAGAAATAACAGTATAACAATATTTTAACAGTGATTTTCATATATATTAAAGCATAACTAAACCCCGACTTCTCCCCTATTCCCATTACATCACAGGGTGCTGCCATGGTCCAACTTCTCTACTTCCCAAAGACTATCTTTGGCCATTCTGATTGGCCATGGCATGATGATGTATCTCCTCTGCAGTCGTAGGTTCGTTCATTCCTGGTAGAGGCAAATAGAGGTTTTTGGCAGAGGAGATATAAAAAGTCCGTTTGCCCCAAAATCTTTTCCACTGATGCTTCCTGGTGGCTTTCTGTTTTGTACCTGCACTGCATGGCCCATCCACCATACTATGTGGACCCTGGGTCCGTTCATGGCACCGCTAAGAATAGACCTAGATGCCCTGGACAATGTAACTCCTGATGATCCATGGCAGTTACATCACCAACAGCCACACAATGACCCAATGAGCTGGTCACTCATCAGTAACATATAGATTTGGGATCATTGCTCTTTTTTGGTCAAGTGCAAAACTTGGTGACGTCCAGTTGGTGGATGGGATGACATCCAGTTGGTTGGATCACCCAGAATTTTTTAAAAATAAAAATGGATTTTTATTTATAATGACAACTATATATCCAATGAATTCAGAACTACTGCATATGTGTTCCGGGTCTGTCAGAAAGCTTTGATACCATATTAGTCACTGAGCCAACATTTTTAGCAATGGTTGCTTTTTTTATTTCAGTATTGGCTTATTTTACATCCCTAAACTGCATGTCAATTGGGCACAGTGAGTGTTAGCATCTCCACAGTGTACAAGTGGCTGGAGACCATGTGTTGTGTTACTGTTTGCCTGGATCCCGTCCTTCCCTCCCACAAACAAATCCCTGACAACTGATCACACACTGACACAGTCACAGAGGTGCTCAGGTGACACCAGGTAAGGGGGAGAGCCTGCAACCAGTGAGGAGCTCCTGCAGCATGGCAGCCACCTTCCCTCCAAAGATTAGCCCCATGCTGATGACCCCAGACCCCCATTATATCCCCGGGTAAGTGGAGAAACCATTAAAACTTCTTCATTGTGGAATCTGTCCTGTTTAATATATTCACAAACGTGTCTTATAAATACCGAAGATCTCTCTTCTATGTTTTGTGTAACAGGCAAAGAAACAAAAAATGATCTTTTCATCCGTTTAAATAAATGATGATTGTAGCAAAGTATTGAGATTACTGAAAATAATTGAGATGGGTGAATGAACTAAAATGTACTTAACGTGTATTAACATGGGCAAATGTAATAGGGTAAAGCAAAAACAGTAGACATGGGCGAATGTTTTAGGGTATACGTTGGGCACCTTTCTGTTAGCTGATGGTTGTCACCATTTGCACAAAGAAAACAAAATTCAACAAACACAAAGATCACTGTGCAAATTATTGATAAATCAAAATAAATGTCCCAGATCCTCCAGGACCTTCCAGGATTTTTGCAAACTGTCCCGTAGTGTCTGACTGTTCCCAGGATATAGAATTTGGTAGTGACACAATGGGATCGGGGTGTCCCAAAACCTGGAACAGTTGAAAGGGTTAGGTGCCAATAGTAACGGTAGCTTTGGAATTGGGGGAACCGCAGTATAAAGTGTTCAGGTCGGCAATCATTTATTCTTCTTCTCACTAAAGATTTAGTATTTAGGTTATAAAATAATTACAATAAAATCCAAAGACAAAAACGTGTTTAAAATGTTTTTTATTTTTTTTTTTAACAGTTTTAGTTGCTGTAGGAAAAATGGGAAGTGGAAATATTCCACTGACAGCAACTGGCTGTTATTTTGTTATATTGATACCAATGATTGGCACTGATTTTATTGTGCAGTGCCAGCAACTACTAATAATTGGCAACAATTTAATCCCCTAATGGCAACAGGCACCAATAATTGGCAATGATTTCATCCCCCAAAAACAGTGACCTCCAATAGTTGTCAATAATTTCATCCCTCAATACCACCAACCACCAATATTAGGTATTGATTTCATCCCCCAACACCACCAACCACCAATAATTGGCACTGATTTCATCCTCCAACATCCCAAACCACCGATATTTGGCATTGATTTAATCCTCCAACACCGCCAACAACCAATAATTCGCACTGATTTCATCCTCCAACACCACAAACCACCAATAATTGGCACCAATTTCATCCCAAAACCACCACCAACCACCAATAATTGGCATTGATTTTATCCTCCAATACCGCCAACAACCAATAATTGGCATTAATTTCATCCCCCAAGAATGCCAACCACCAATAATTAGCACTGGTTTCATCCCCCAACACCACCAATTGGCACTGATTTCATCCCCAACACCACCAATTGGCATTAATTTCATCCCCCAACACCACCAACCACCAATAATTGGCATTGATTTCATCCCCCAACACCACCAACCACCAATAATTGGCACTGGTTTGCCAATAGAAATGCACCATTTATCCCAAGTCAGGCTGAATGCAGCTGACCACTGATGGTGCCATCTGTAAACCTGTGGATTGCCTATGCAGGCCACGTGAACAGGTTCACTTTAATCCCCTCTTTGGTGCAGATACTGATCCTTGCATAACTTCCCTGCCCAAGGAGAAATCTTGTGCATGCCCCAACATAGATGCCCAACCAGCCAATTACCGAGCACCGACCCTGTCCTGTGGGGTGGTGAGGGTAGATTCACAGGATGGGGGTAGAGTCACGGGTTTTTTTGTATGTAAGCCATTCCAAAGCAATGTTCAGGCAAATCTGGAGTGAGTACATGTAAACATGAAGTGGCTGCAAAGAGTCTGAAGGAGATCATCAGCAGAGACACCCTCTCCTACCCCCTGGGCAGTTTCTGTGATAATACCACATTGGGGGGCAATGTACATTAACCTATTTTTTATGAAAAAAAAATTCCTTGCAATTTTGCAAAAGTGCCCTGAACATAGAGCAATAGATAAGTCACAGTGCTCCCTGTGTACGGTGCGCTCATTAATGCCCTGACTTATCAAGGTTGCCCCACATCAATTCTACCTTATCCTATCCAATACACCTCAGTAAGGGGTGATTTCTGGATTTCCAGTATAGAATTTCATATATCTAAAAAAAACTCCACTCTGCAAGGAAGATCCCTAGGGGCAGAAATGTGAGCAGGGCATATGGGGTCATTGCCCATTTCCTGCCCCAGGGAATCCGGCACAGAGTGGCTGGGAAGGGAAATCGATCTTGTTACAGAAAAGTATCAGCAATGGAAACACTGACAGGTCAGACAATGGTGTCACCTCCCTGTGTTGTCTACTGCCATGGCTGCAGGCCTGGTCTCCGTGTACACATCTCCATAGAAATGGCGGCCAAATACCAACAATTGTGCAGCAATGCAACCTGCAGAGGCTCTGCCTATTCACTGCCCAATTCACTTTAATTCCTAATAAAACAGAACGACGGTTTATATATTATGTGATAGCTGCACCCTGCTATATCTGAAAGTCAAATTATATCTGTCAGAAATTCAATGTAAATTCATCGCAGGAAACAAAATCAGGATTTGCAGCAAATGATTTTAGATTTTTAAAGGGAAGACGCAGTGATCAATCTAAGGAGGGGTGCAGGGGGGTCACAGGTGATCAATCCAAGGAGGGGTGCAGGGGGGTCACAGGTGATCAATCCAAGGAGGGGTGCAGGGGGGTCACAGGTGATCAGTGTAAAG
>NC_092863.1:104251148-104264858 GCF_032062135.1 Pyxicephalus adspersus | reverse complement strand
ACACAGGTGATCAGTTTAGGAGAGATGTAAGTGGTGACACAGGTGAATTATGAAAAAGGGGTGCAGAGGGAACACAGGTGAATTTTGTAAAAGGGGTGACACAGGAGGTAATCAGTGTAAGAAGGGTGCAGGAGGGACACAGGTGGTAAAAAAAAAAAAGGAGGAATGTGGAGGTGACACAGGTGAGCAGCATAAGTATGCAGAGGGGACACGGGGGTCAAAATAAAAGGGATGCAGCGGACAGTATAAGAGAGGTGAGGAGGGGGGACACTAGTGATCAGCATAAGAGGGGATCAGGGGGGTCACAGGTGATCAGCTTAAGAGGGGATTATTAGTAGCTGCAGGGCTTTTGGTTGTCTGCCAATGGAGGCATCTACAGATAAGTAACATACATAAATATATGTGTGTGTGAATAATTTCCTACGCATTTCTTTACTTCAAGGTATGGTGGATTTTGCCCTCAGTACAAGTACAATCTTGGCAAAACCTATGGGAAGCTGACCGCAGAGTTGCTGACCAGCCCGGACATTCATCACTCAGGACAGCTGGTGCTGCAGTCCTGCCCATTCCCACCACCCCGAAACAACAGCCATATAGAAGGTCCTGAAGACATCACCAGGAGGAGAAGACCCCGCCTGGGGGACAAGAAACTCTCTTGGAGTATGATCCCAGGATACACTGGTAATGTGGCCCTTTGGGGCTTATTCTTGGCTTCCACATTGAGGGTCAATCAACGGAAGTGCATTGCTGTAAGCCATATGCATGTAATTAGCCGTATGACTTGGTGAAGGTGTGTTGGGTTAGGTAGTCCGTTCATTCCAGGGCACAATTTCACTTATCCTACATGCAACTATTTTTTGGTCATCTGTGCATCAGGGTGCATTGCAATTTAGGAACTGAAATCACTTCCCTCACCTGCTAAGAGGCTCCAATATGCTTTTGATCCTAGGATACACTGGTAATGGGGTATGACTAGATGATAAAGTCTGAGCAGGGAAAGGGGGGACATGTTATCCAATGGACAAGCCTGCCTGAGTGCCGAATGGGGCCAACTGAAGTTCATTTAAGAATGCTTAATGCTTTAATTCTCTGTTTTGACACCAGCACTGTTTTGTCCCCAGGTTTCATCCCCAGATCCCAGAAATTTTTTGCTAAGACATACGCTGAGACCACTCGGGATGCACTGACAGACTTCCAAAAGGATCAGTACCAACAGGAAGGCCAAAAGAACGAGCAGCTAATGGTTAGCAAGCTACAGAGCAGAGAACAACTGCCCCACACGGAGCAAGAAAGGCAGGTGAGGTACAATAGGTCTGGTGTCTGTACATGGCCAACCTGTGAACTGGAAATGTGCAGTTCTTTTTTATTTAAATATATAGAAAATGTACAGCATGTTCAAAAATACAATTTGCCAAGATTCCCAATCTTTGAAAAGCAGGTTCATCCAAGTAGTGAGTGGCGAGTATATGAGCTGGAAAATTGTGAGCCGTAGAAAGGGCCACGGCACAGTCCAAGAAGCCAAGCTCCTTGCAAGGGATGATGGGCTGTGTTGTGTACAACACTCAGGTTGTGGCCCTTGGACACCAGTACCAGAATGAGTAAAGAAAGCTATGAGGTCAATAGGCAACCTCAGGGCCAGTCAGGAACAAGATGGAGTAATCAACGAAACTGTAGGTGGTAACAGAGGAACATGAAGAATATTAGGAAGATGGAATATAAAGCTACAGGAAGTTTGGAGATCGCAAAGACACAAAGTTCAGCATTGAGTGTATTGACATATTGCTTTAAATGAAGCAAAGTTGTAAGTTGTAGTATGATGGCCTTCTGAAAATGTTAGGTGACCAGTCTCTGGCTTCCAGAATAACCAACTGAGAATAAGTAAGTTGTGTCAGAAGTCTTGATCTGTGTTCTTGGTTGCACAACAATGGCATTATCATTAGTAGTAATACCAGACCATTGGTATTTTCAGAAGATGAACTCAGCAAAGGCAAATTCTTCTATCCTAGATCCTTTTAAGGGCTTTTAAAAAAAGGAGCTTAAAGCCTACTGAATGCATTTACTTTGTGAATTGTTGTGCTCTTCAGGTTAGTGTATAGAAGCTAGGATTAAAGAGAACCTGCCAATATGTCCACTAAGGGAAAATCAACAAGTTCTCGCCATTGTCTCCACCATCACCCACCCACGGATAGATTCCCACCCTTGTCATCTGTCTAAGCCCCTGGAAATATTTGGTTTTCCCACTTATACGAGATCATAGTACTTCTGCCTCTCGTTCCCCTGGTGCTTAAACTATTGCCAAACCTAAACTTGAAAGTTTGAGAAGAAGGCCATACACCCCATGAGGCCTGTACAAGCTCTGCCATAGACTCATGTGAGTTTAGAGTCGTTCCACGGCATTTACAAACAGACGGTATCAGTTATTTTGGGTTGCCCAAGAGGACACGAATGTTTTGGACACCATTATGTTTTCTTCCTCATATGAAGATGATGATGATATCATTGCATGTCATAGTTTTATTTTACTAACTTCTGTGACTCTCCAGCTCATCACAGCCAAGTACCGAACTCCACTCCCTCCTCTGGCTAAGGAAGCAGCACCCTATGTCTCTCCCAATGCCTACCAGTTCCAGGTGTCTCCTTATTACATGGAGGATGATGATCCCCACAAGTACTTTATCTCAGGTGAGGCTTTAGACTATAGACATGCAATCAGAGTTGCAATAAAAAAGTAATTTGTGGTTGTTTTTAAAAAAAGTAAGAATTGCTGTACAGACAGAGCAGTATATTCAATGGAGGTGGGGGATGAGCAGAAGACACTGAGTCCATCCTGATCCCGAATTTAGTGGATCCCTAAACAACATTGGGGAACATCTGTACAGACATTAGATTTTCCTGCTTACCCTGAAGTCACATCTCCAAACGTATCTTGTAGTAAAGGAAATATAGAGGCTGACAAACCAAATATAGAGACTGAGACTCCAAAAGAGATCAGTAAAGCACAGAAGATTTCAACTGTATCAAATTTAATCAAAAGTATTCAATCGAATGGGAGTGGTTGGAAACCATTTGGTGCATCAAGCTGTGCTCACATTGTGATTGCAGTGGTTTGTTCCATGGTTCCTAGACACCAAATGTAGCTTCTGTATGCTCTTGAGTTTGACTTGAATGGGACACTTTGTATCAACAATAAGCAGCCATTAAACTCAAAGGATTAGAGATTGCCCATAAAACTATAAAGTGCGGTTTACTGCAACTCAACTTCACAACACAGTACATTGTGTAAAATGCTGGAGCTGATTCTAAAAACATTTTCCATATAATCAGTTGAATATGGGTGTCCAGAAGGATCTAACCTCAATGTAAGGTCTGGGGCCAATGCCTAACCATTCCCTAATCTAACTCCATAGACAAGCCCCTGCTCAGCCTCGGTGCCGTCCCTGCACTCAGTTGCCCCCAGGTACACAAAGAATCATCTCTGGGGTACAAGAATTGGCAAATGGCCAGTAGATCTGCAAGGCAGACAGGTCCACAGTGATGGCAAGAATAGAATCCAAATCGCTAGGTAAGGCCAGGTCAGAAAACAGAGCCAAGGCCGTATGTGGAAAAGTTACAAATCAGGGGAGGTATCCAAAGGGTCGAATAAATCTCAAGGTCAGAATACAGGCAGAGGTAGGTCCAGGGGGGCAAACAGGTGGAAAGTCTGACAAAGCAAGAGTCAGTAGCATGTATCAATCAATAATGCACCCACAGCAGGACTGGAACTGACCACTACCATGGGCAATAAGCATCTGGTCTGAGCTGGACTAAATACGGAGATGTGATGGATTGGTTGGGTGCGGGTTGCAGAGTGAATGCTTTATCAATTTACAGGTGAGGTCAATCAGCGTCTATATCTCCCAGATCCCAGTGCTCAGAAATAGCAGGCAGCAGCAAGGAAAAGCCAGATAGCTGCAGGAGAACTGCAGGTAATAGCAAAGTTGTAAAACTCAGGAGTGCACAGGTCCTCTGGCATAGCACAATAACTTGTATTTCATTTTGAGGATAATTTCTAATCACCTCTTGTTCTTGGGAAAACCCCAAAACTTTAGATTTCCCCTTACTATATTTCCAAATGGCAAAGGTCACCAGTACAAAACAAGAATAGGAGAACAAAAGGCAATTAAAACTTGATAGAGGGTAACTCTATAATCTCCATAATAAAATTCAAATCTATTATCAGACTTATTTGCATTCATATTTAGGAATGTTGGATTCAGAGAAAAGTGATACCAAAAAAATTCTATAACTTTTTCCCACAGGTTACACGGGTTACGTTCCTCGGTCTCGCTTCCTGATTGGCACCGGCTATCCCATCACCACCAATTGAGCCCTGCAAGAATTTGGTGACTTGACCCTGAAGAAGAGGGTGAAAGTGGGAGGCCAGTCCGAGCCGCGGCTAGGGGTCAAGAAGCAATCGGATCAGGGTCACATCTACTTGGAAGAACTGGGCTTACTGCCCCGTTACACAGGATACGTGCCAGGTAAGGGTAATACATGGGGCAATCCAATAACACATACTGGCTAGTGATGTAAGAAGCAGGAGGTCATTTTTTTAAACTATGAATATAGCTTAATAATAAAAGGTTTTTACTCCTTTTCCTCCTATTTGGCTAAAGGTGAAAAAACCTACCTATCTAAATATTCTGCACTATTATACCATCATTGGCCACCATGGATGAACGTCCTAATCATCTCTTCTTTTTCCTCTTGTTTAACAGACCCGTAAATAGTTTATATCCCTTGCGGAGAATTGCATATTTTTAATGCTTGTGGCTACAATTCTTGCTTTGTATTTTCATTTGTAGCCACCCTATTGTGTTGTAGAGAGCTGAGACTACCAGTGTAACAGCACCATCGGTAAAGCAAGGAATCATGGGATATGGAGTTTTCTGCTGACATTGCTACCTTCTAGCTAACAGTAACATGATCGAGAACCGGAGACAAGATAAACATACTTGGGCAGATAGGGATTATGTAATGGGGGTTTACAATCTAACTATATAAATGGTAGAAAAAAAAATGATCTATTATGTAAACTAATGATGACTGATTTCTCTTTCACCCTACAGGTTACAAGTACCAGTATGGACACACTTATGGTCACCTTACCCAGAATGCACTGGGTCAGAGCACCCTACAGAAGCAGGTGGTAAATTAGAAGAAGGAAGAATAGCAAACAATACTGTGGCCAATGTGACAATCACTGACTGAAGGGTCAGGTTACTCAACCACATATCCTAGCGAGAATAATAAGCCAATGGCTTCTTGTATTTCTTGGGAACAAAGCAAGAATCTTTTACCTCGTCCCCATGGAGCATTTGAGAATCCAAGCCTAAGAGTCTCTCTTTTCCTGCTGCAAGCATCATGTAAAATAAATGCACGTTCCTAAGGGTGGCATGATTGCAATGGAGGTAGGAGGCTGGGGGCGGCACTGGGAACCCAAGTGCTTAAATCTCAACAGTAAATTCCTGGAAGGTACGAGAAGCCATTTTTAGGGTGGACCTGTTATATTTTCAGAAATTTTAATTTACATTTACCATATGGTTGGGATTTTGACCTTTCTGTTTCATTGGCACACAAAACTATATATTTCCTCCCCAACGCAAGATAAAATGCGTGTGAGAAGCCTCCAGTTGCAGGTGCCATCCTTTGACACATCTGAATCTCTTATCACTGTGACAACCACTGCAATGCTACTAAATCTGGTGCAATAGATTGACAATAATCATTATCATTACTGAAAGTAACAAAAAATAAAACAATCACTGTGTATTTGTAATAAATGTGTGTGCAATCTAACCAGACAAGAGTATTTTTTAGAGGTTCAAATCTGAGCTACACTTTATTCTCCCAGGTGCTCTGGCTGCAATACTCACAATAAAGCTGGACATGAAATCTGCAATAACTCCTTTCTGCCACAAGATGTCCTCAGTCTTCCATTGCCCACTCTGGGCAATAGCACTGATTGATAGGCAGTGGCTATGAAAAGAAGAGTTGCAGATGTTTTGATTGAAACCAGGCCCATTACACTAGAGATCCAGTAGGGTTCCCCCTTGTGACCACTGTCTGGTTGCTTACTGTTGTACACAGCTGGCTTCCTCTTTTTGGCACTACATTAGATGATGCCATGAGAGTCCCCCAAAGAAAGACCATAGTAGAAGATCTCCTCTGCGGTTGCATTGTAGCTAGAAGACCATCAGCAACAATGTAGGCTGGCTGCAAAAGTGGGGACAGGTGCACACTGTGCATTGGGGCCTTTAGGTCCGTGATTATTCCGCCATTGATAAAATTTTTATTATTTGTTGTATTTATTATAAAAAATACTAAACAAACAAACAAATAAAACCAACTTAAGCAACAGATCTTCAGTTAACAAAGACCAGCTATCCAAACAATATCGAATAAACCCAACACACTTCGCGGATGAAATCGCCAGCGTATACATTAGCATAAAATAGGTGTCAGTGGCATTAGGTTCAGGCTTTTTCAAATCAACAACTTTGTGCTTTACCCCAAACAGTGGCAAAGGATTGAATCACTGAACAAATGCCAAATTGTAAGGAAAGATCTTCCCCAGGCGTGTGTCCTGATACTGCATCCGTGTACATAGAATAGTAACAGAATAGTAATAGTAGTGTGCACGATGCAGATGATTTGAAACGGCATGAACCTAATACTGCTGACGCCTATTTTATGTTTCTGTATACTTTGGCTTACACTGAAACTATATCAAGGCTTTTGGTATTACACTATTTTCTATCTATCCCCTGAAGAAGCCATTTCATCCGCGAAACATGTTGGGCCAGAGTGTCACATTTATTTGTGAATTTATAAAAAGGATTGCTGCATCTCCCAGTACAGCTTGGAGAGCAGGAAGAAGATACCAGGACAAGGGTTTTTACACAAGGAGAGCTGAACAGGGTCGTATAAGAGGTACTAACCAGCAACAGGACCAGAATCAGAATCAGGCACATGGGGCCCATTTACACTATTAAACCAAATTATGAATGGTTATAATAAAACTTACACAAGTCCAATCATTCTTTGATTTCAATTTTTCTCTGATTTTTAGTTTGGTTTTTGAATTAGGCAGTCAGTGGATCAATGATTTTGGTTTCCATTGACTGTTCTCATGTGATGTGTTCTCCTAATTTTCATTACTTTAATTCTCCTTCCTTTGGATGTCTATGGGGTTTTTTTATCTGGGATATTTTTATTTCCATAGTGGTTGAACATGATGGACTTTTTGGACTTGCATGCATTTGAAGGACTTCTTTGCTCTTATTACATATGAATTACAGTTCTTTGTTAGGTCAATAGCATAGCTGATTTATTTTATTCTAAGTAGGTTAGGAGGAGTGCAGGTTTTTTTTTTACTTGGTTGCAGTTGTTCCTAATAATTCTCGCATTCAATGACAACATTCAGTACAGTGTATCCATGGGTATTTCCATATTATGACCCAGTCCTGTGTCATTACTTGGCATCCTGGCATGGTGGCATTCAGCTCCATAAGTCTATATTGAGCTAATGGTAGAAGTTAGAAGGATGTGCAAAGAGTGAGGCAAAATCATGGGCAACACAGCACTCTGGCCTTTGCAGCTCTGGCTCATAGGTTTGAATCTTGGCCAGGGCTATCTGCATGGAGTTTGCAGGTTCTCCCCATGTTTGTGTGGGAGGAAACCTGCAGATAGCCCTGGCCAAGATTCAAACCTGTGAGCCAGAGCTGCATCCAAAAACATGCAGTTATGTTATTTGGCTTCCAACCCCTAAACAAATGTCCTTAGACTGTAATAATGACAAAGGACTATGGTAGGCACGTTAGATTGTGAGCTCCTTTGAGGCACAGCTAGTGACTGCATTGTGTAATATGTTGGCCCTATATAAATACTGTGTGTCTTTGGTGCTTCCTTCTTGACCCGCTCTTCTGGGTTTGGCCACTTTCATTGTCCAGGTTGAGACAATGAGACTGAATCAACACAGAAAAAAAAACACTTTTGGGTTCTATTCAGCACCTTTTTTTATTAATATGCGTAATAAATAAACAAACCAATAAATATACATATATATGGCATAGGACACCAATATTACAGGCGCTGATGTAACAGACAAGGGTTAATGCCAGCAAGAGCGGATGTACATACATCGGAAAAATTTAGGCATTGGCCCATTCCCCAAACCATGGGCTGACACTTGGCTTTTTAGGAAATATCTAAGGGATGGGGTTGGGAAAATAAATAGCTATCCCCTTAATTTGCATGTGAACCAGGATTAGGCAGCCAATAAATATGGTAGACTGAACCAAATTAAGTGGAATGCATCCAATCAGATTACTAAGAATGAAGAGCCATGGTGGTGCCATTGCTTGCCAGTCATCCTGATTGTCCCTCCAACAATCAAACCAAGTGTTAGCAATGTAAAATGGCAGTGACCTTGGTATATGGATGGTGGATGGATGGGACAAGGTGAATAGATTATGGAGTCATGGCATCACTTCTTCATAGGGACTTGATTGGTTGCATTTTTTTAAAGAATGGGTTTGTCTCCAATATGGCTTCCACTATTATAAATAAATACTTAGTGAGCTTCTCACTTTATCCAGTAAATTATTCTAAATACATGGTTCTGTTAAACATTCACTGGGGTGGCATTTTCAGTTGCAATGCAACATGGACAGGCATGGCCAACCACCTTGATAGCAGCCACTGGGGCAAACTGAGCTGGATATGTACAAAGATAACCAGAAGCCGCAGATGATGTGAGATGTGATACTTCATACTAGAACATGCACAGGGTAGACAAGGGCTGGCACCACTGGTAAGTCTTCTACAAGGTTCCTGTTCACACTACACCAACCTACCCAGCCTTTCATTTATATGACTGAATCATACATCAAGGACAGGAGAAGTCAGGTGGTGTTCAGTCTATAAAATCCAGATCAATGCAAATGCCGAGATTTCTCTATCTTCATCCATTGTCCAGTTTTATAAGGGTTGTAGACCTCGTGATCACAGCCATTCGGCAAAATCGCAGTCATTGTATTTTATTTTGGAGAAAATGATGAAGAACTAGAACTTTTGTCATGTTTCTTTATCTGCCTTTGTCCCTGTTGAAGAGATTTATTTTCATTTCCTGCCCCGATGACACTAGCCACCAGGAAATGAGGAGAAACCTCCTAAACTGGTTAAATTTGAGAAGAAGAAGCTGAAAGAAGTTCTAACCCTTCAGTCTATCCAGAACAAATTGAGGTTTGGCTGGGGTTATACTTTTCATATAAACAAGGACATTATGAAAAGAGGGTGATAGGTTAATGGAGATACATAAACTATATTCCTTTTTCCCCTCTTTAAACACTTTCTATATCAGTAATTGTTGTTAATGGATGGTAAGACCCATGGACCGTACCAAGTTACTAAAGAGGGGGTTCTTCATTTAACCTTTTGCATTCCTGTGTTTGTCTGTCCAGCACATTCTGTCATTGGTATCTCTAGGAAATATTTGATAATTGAGGGAAAATTGTAGGCTGTATCTAAACAGGAGCAAACATGAGAATCTTAAAATGATGGGGTGAAAGAAGAACCTTTCTTTAAATTGGTATGGTCCATAGGTATTACTATCAGTTTTCTAATAGACTTTTCTAAAGAATCAGAATATAGGACTTTGTTATTTTGATATAGGAAATAAAGAGAGGCAAAAAGGGGGTAAAGTCCAGATAAAATGTATTGTTCACAACATGTTTTAGGAGTTCCAAGGTTTCCTCGTCATCAGGGCTAGAAATGTGTCAGACTAGAATCGTGTGGAAGACCATTGAATGATTATGGGTATAGTTGATGGGAGTGTATCAGACATGCTTCCGAACCGCTGGTTCAGAAATCCATAGCCATTCCATTGTCTTCATTTTGGATTGTCGCTTGTCTGAGCATTTAGAGTCCTGATGAAGAGGGACACTTAGAACCTTGCACAGTACTTTCATCTTAACTTTTCTTATATTGTATAATATGTTCCAAGAACCAATTAATGGTCCTTATGTGATGGTAGTTGCCTTTCATACTATTTGAAGGCACACTACAATTTTAAAGGCACCCTACAATGCCTGGGGATCCAGTCTTCCTGAACCCTCACCTACCATGATTTTTCAAAGTTTTTCTTTTTTGGAGGAACCAAAGGTAGAAATATGTATAAGGGGAGCTAAGCAAAGTTTTTAATTAACCTCTCAAACAGCATCTCTATCATAATAGGTGATTAGGTCAGTGTCAGAAACCCTGAAGGCTTTCTATGTTGCCTGATGGTGGCATTATGGTTAAGCACGCCTTGCATGTACTTTCAATGGCAACCAGCAGTTAACTCTGCAGCAAGCCCCCTGCTCGTTGCCTGTGGAAGCACATGCAAGGCGCAACATAGGTAGCTGCGGGTTCCTGACAGCCAACAATTCAGCCAGTCTCTGGGTTACCATTCTAGGTTCTAGAGCCTAGGTTCATTCTAGATTTCCTAATCATTAATACACAGTGGTACAGTCTGCCTTTGTCCACCCTGTTTCAAAGCTACTTTTAGAATCCAATATCTTTTAACAGCTAGCCAATATTTTAATAAATATGTATGATAATGAAGGGGACCCCCTTTATCCCACCAATGCCCAAATACAGGAGAGCAGCCCCTGATTAACCAACCCTGACCTGCCCATCAACTTATGTACAGCAGTGCAAGCAACCAGCACAAACACTGCCCTGCCTGAACTATATATACAGCTCATACATATACACAAGACCCAAATAATAAATATACAGCTCCCATAACACTTAAGGCTCTCGCTCAGACTTCTGTTTAGACGGACTGTCCACACAAAACTGATCAATTGGGTGCATCTTGCCCAAATGCCCATTGGTCAAAACATCCACTGGCTTTATATCCAAATTCAGAAACCAGGTGTCTTCTCCTGGACCTTCCAACCCAACCGGTAAGGTTCACTTTTGCTGCTTCATTGCACAGCTGGAGGCTATGGCTGGCTGTTCAGATAAAGAGACCTTGTCTTGGAGCCTGCTATAAGAGGCCCATCAATGATTAAAACCCAGCATGACCACAGAAACAGTTTTGAGTGGACTGACCCTTTAAATACTAACTGGTGCAGTTTTGCAACAATACAAAAAAAACTACATTAGTGAGGTGACTGATGACACGACACTAAGAAATTATTTACCCCCCCCATGACCTCTACCTTTGTTCATTGGATTATAGTAGTTTCATTTTAAGTTCCAGGGATGAGAAACTCCCCAAAAATGAAAAGTGCAGCCATGGGTATAACAGCAGGATAGAGTAAGGGGTGTAGTAGCTTATATACATTCAGTCCAATAATTAGTTTAATGAAGGTATTGATCATTAACTGCTTTACATAAATAGTTGTAATAGTACTTAATACGACCATCCATCGCTCTCTCAATAACCTCATACAAGATCTGGGTGGCCATTCCAAAAATCACCAAGAGCACTTTCAGCAAGGTGTGACCCCGAGGTTACAATTCTAAATCTAGCAACAAGCAAAACGAAACCTATTCCATGCAAGCCTACCAAGTGCTGAATTGGTGTTGTTTTTATGATCTCCCAGTTTCTAAAATTTGTTTATCAAAAGTTTGGCCCAACCAAAACTGAATGGAGCATGGTGGGCTGAGAAGTCCAATGGCATCAAATTTTAAGCTATCAACAACTCCCTATTAAGTTCTTTTCGATGTTCCTGGCTTCTTGGGGCCCTAGGTGGTGGACATGATGAACTAGCAGATCTGGGAAATCTCATTGAGATTTATAACCACTGAAGTGCTAGAAATTCAAAAAGAGACCTACCATAGGTTTCCACCAAAACATTGGTTCTGTATGTTTTAGATAGCCAAAGTAAACCAGATCTTCCAAAATTGTCATCAAAACCTTTTAAACAACCAACAATCAACAAAACCCTCACTTTACCATTTCTAATCCAAGTCATGTGTCCTTCCTTAACCCTAATTCTCCATTGTGTAGACATCTCAACTTGCCTCCATTGTTGACGCCTTTGCTAAGGACGTATGACCAGTCCCTCATTACTAATCTTGTAGGCCCCAAACCCAACTCCTCCCATACTCCTTCTCAGAGCTACTTTTCTTTTTGAAGAGCATAAATTTAAGTTTATGAGATGTTTGAAGCTTTTGCAAAGAATATATGTCCAGTTGCTGTTCTTGTAACTCCTTGTTTGTTAGTACGTAGACTGAACATCAAGTGGCCAACAATGATCTGGGCAATACCAACTTTACATACTTGTTCCATCCATACAGAACCAATCCTTCCCTACTTCCTTCTTAACAACAGTCTTTTATCTACATAGGCTGCCCTTTTCAATCATTCAATTCATTCTTCATCCTTACGTACCAGTAGCGCTTCCAATGAGCTCTGCCATGTTTGTCCCCCAGTCCATGTATTCCACCCATTCGTCCCACTCTTGGATTATGAAATGGACACGTTGTAACATAGTTTGAAGCAGAATTTACATACGACATCATGTCATGCCCTGTGCTTCAGGTAACCAAGTAACAGATTGCAAGTTCTTTGGATCGGTCTCCAGATCTTTTTTCTTCAATGGCGGTAAAAAAAAAGAACTTTTTTGAAGCGTTACTTGGAGGTATAAGTGCTAAGTACAAGAGCGCGAGGAGGAGAGAGTCAGGTCGCCGACTAAGAAAGCGTTGGGGAAAGTCACATTTTCTCCTACGATGTCTGCATGCAGAGCTCACGTCAATAAAACGGCTAGCACACGTGCACGATGGTTTGGGTGCAGGGAGAAAGAATACTGAATTAGGGCGGCCAGCCTCGCCGCTCTCATCCAATCGTAATGCTTTCCATTTTCCTTGTTGGGGTTGAAAAGAAAAAAAATAGCCAGTGAACATCTTGCCATTCGAACCAAAGAACCAGAAAGCTCTTGGCAAGTTCCTCGTGCTGCTTTTATCATGAACCCCGTCTTTAGGTGTCTCCAGTAAACTGTCCCAGCGATTGTTAAGAGTCCACTCGGTCGGGCTGAGTTACGAATTTTAGAGGCATCAGACCATGGCGGTTCCCAAGGCCACAATGCAGGCGGTCAGACTGCGCGTCGTAGACAAAGCTGAGGTCCGGCTGTTTTGGCTCCGTGTGATGGCATACGGGGTTCACCTGTCTGATAAAGAAAAAAGATTACTTAATTAAAAATACATGTATATGTGAACAAGAAATTGTGGTTTGAATTCTGTCTGTATGCAATTAAATTAATTTGAGGAAATTTTCATTGATAATCTGGTCTTTGCAGCTCTAGGTCCCAGGTTCGAATTTTGGCCAAGGCACTATCTGTATTGAGTGCTGCAGCCAGACTTCTCAATCCTTCCCACCTACCTACTGGATACACAGCCTTCCTACCTACCTACCCCATACACAGCCTACCCACCTACCTACCCCATACACAGCCTTCCCACCTACCCACCCCATACACAGCCTGCCCACCTACCTACCCCATACACAGCCTTCCCACCTACCCACCCCATACACAGCCTTCTCACCTACCTACCCCATACACAGCCTTCCCACCTACCTACCCCATACACAGCCTTCTCACCTACCTACCCCATACACAGCCTTCCCACCTACCTACTCTATACACAGCCTTCCCACCTACCCACCCCATACACAGC
>NC_092863.1:104213593-104250988 GCF_032062135.1 Pyxicephalus adspersus | reverse complement strand
ATACACAGCCTTCCCACCTACCTACCCCATACACAGCCTTCCCACCTACCTACCCCATACACAGCCTTCCCACCTTCCCACCCCATACACAGCCTTCCCACCTGCTTACCCCATACACAGCCTTCCCACCCACCTACCCCATACAAGGCCTTCCCACCTACCTACCCCATACACAGCCTTCCTACCTACATACCCCATACACAGCCTTCCCACCTACCCACCTGTCACTGTCTGTATCTGTCTGTCATTTGCAAACGCTATTTATTTGTACAGCACTGTGTAATATGTTGGCGCTATATAAATGCTGTTTATTATTATTAATATTTATAATAATAATAATGAATTACTATTTGTGATATATTTTATAGATTTGCCACTAGAGGGCGCTGAACAATTGATGATCTGCATTCAAACACATCAGCTACATAGGCAGTGCATAGATTTTAATGCAGCAGCAAGAACACACAGGGCTCCTATGCATGAGCAGACTTTTTCTTCCAATCCAATACAACAAAGGGATCTCAATGGTTTCTGAAGGTTATATCAGGAGTCATGTGATCATCAGAGACCAAATTTTGGAATTCCAATTGTTTGAGCATAAATCGTTGGTTAATTTGTTGATAAATATCAATCAAAAGTGCTCAAGGTTTATTATGAACGATCAAGTTCCAACACGCACATACACATCCTTTTACACTACAAGGTCTGATTTAATAAAGTTCTCCTAGACTGGAGAAGATAGACTCTACTGGGAGAACCTGGGAGGTACAGAAAACTTGGAATGTTTTTCTAGCCATCATTTGTTGTTGTTTGGGAAGTGGTTTCAATCCATTCCAGGTCTGCTGGATCACCCAGGTTCACCCATGATAGTCTATCTTCTCCAGTCTTGGATAGCATTAATAAATCAGGCCCAATATATATATTTATATAGATGAGTTACTTGCATACCGAGAATTCTGGGTAGATGGAGAGACAGACACAGCACCCGCTTCTGATCCAGCTGAGACCTCCTTTTCAGGGGCTGTTTCTCCCCAGATCCCTGCGCTCACGGTCTGTGCCACCATCTGGAACACGGACTTGTCCAGGCTGAGCCAGCCCGAGGGCAACCTGCGGCAATTGAAGAAGCAAGCTGAATCAGTCAGAGTTCATAAAAGATGTATACAACTTCAAGGACAAGTGACATAGCATGCAAGACAGAATACAGGACAGAAAAGTTTACCGTATATTATATTATATAAGGGGAAAATGCATTACGTCTCTGCAATACATGCACATTTCCCCATGTGTTATGCCTTTTAAAAAGTTGAGAGAAATAGCTTCCGATCTGCCAAAAATCTCCTAACTTCCTGTGGTGTGCTGACAACTCTGCTGCAATTGATAAGTCCAACCATTGAAGAATATGTGCATGCAGTCCATAATCAATGGCACCACATTGCAATGTGCATAAAGGTCTAATTATAAATATTAAATTAAATCTTTAACCCAAAATTCCGGGTAAGTATAACTCATTGATTTTACCTGTTTGTCTGCTTTGCTTCACCCAGGGGTTTCCTAGATCCAAATAAGTGTCCCCATTTCCTGACCGGACTGCCCTGCATGTTCTCCTTTGCTGCTTGTTGTCCACTGGGCTGGGGGTCTTTTTGTGAGCTCTGGATTTCCTTTTCTTGCCCATTTTTAAGTTCATTAAGCACGGACTCTGGAGGACTTCCCATCCAGGACTTCTTTTCCTCCTTCCGATTGTCCTCCGTTATGTCTTTCTTGGTTGGTTTCTCCTCTGCCATTCCTTCCACACTAGGACAGGCCTCGGCTCCTTCCACAACTCCCTCTCTGAGCGGGGGTACTTTTTTAGGGGTGCCACCGTTCCCTGGTCTTCGCCTATCCTGGCGTGTGAACCTTCCAGTGTCAGAAGAGTTCTCAATGTAGACTTGGGAGCTCTGCATGAGTTGGTACCACCACCCGGCTTGTTTATCTCTTTTTATCTCCACAACATTCTCCTTCTTCTGCTCCTCAATGACCTCTCCTGCAGCAGCTCCTTCTCCTGTTGGCCTCTCACTATCAGAGGATTCCAATGATGTCTTCTCAGTGCCTTTTTTCTCTTGGGTCACCTGCTCTTCTTCATCGCGGCTTCTCATCAGCTGAATGGTTGAGTGAATGGACTGGAGAAGGTCCTGCTTGACGCGAAGCATTTCTTTCTTCTGTTGCTGCTCTTTGCTCATCTGGACAAGGTGGTGCTCAAACAGGAGGTCCAGGTCAAAGGGTAAAAGAGAAAGAGGCTGCAGGAGAAGCAGGAGTTCCTCAAACAGTGGCTGGCAAACACCATGGGACACGGACAAGAAGCCAACGGGGTCATAGTGGGCCCAGATAATGTCTGCGATGAAAGAGACAAGGGTGAATTTTACTATTATTTAAAAAAATTATTATATTGTACTATCACCTCCAATCCAGATATGTAGAAGAGGGAAGTATGGAAAGAAAGAAGGATGGAAGAATGGTGAAGGGAAAGAGGAATGAGGGAAGGGGGTAGGATGAGAGAAGGAAAGAGAAGGGAAGGGGAATAGAAGAAGAGTACAGAGAGAAATGAGAGAAGGGGGAATGTGGAAAGAAAAGAAAAGGAGAGGAATGGAAAGGGGGTTAAAAAAAGTGAAGGGAAAGAAAATGCAAGAAAGGGGAAAGGAGAGAAATTACAAAAAACAAATGAATAGGAAAGGAAATGAAAAGGAAGGGAAAAGGAAAGGACAGGAAAGGAAAAGGAGTAAGAAAAAGTAGAACACAAGTGTAATCAGAGGGGAATGAAAAACAAGAAATGAGAAGGGAAAACATAGATAAAGAAAAGAGAAATTACAGAAAAAAAAAGGAAAAGGAAAGGAGAACGGAAGAAAAATTAGGGAGAAGGTAGGGAAAGAAGAAGAGAAAGGAGGGAAGGAAGGAAATGAAAGTAAAGAAAAAGAAAGAGTAAAGGAAAAAAAAGGACGAGGAAGGGAAGGAAAGAGAAGAGAATGGAAGGGAACAAAAGAGAGGAGAAGGGAAGAAAAAAGATGTGAGGGGAAGGGAAGAATGAGAAGAGCAGGGAGGAGAAGACAAGAGAAGAAAAGAAAAAAAAATAGAAAGGAAAAGAGAAGAGAAGGGATATGAAGAGAAGGGAAAAGAAAGGAAGGGAAGAGAAGAAAAGAAAAGAGAAGAGGAGAGAAGGGAAGAGAAGAGAGGAAATGGGAAGAGCATGGAAGAGAAGAGAAGAAAGGAAAAAAGAGAAGAGAAGAGAGGGGAGGAGAAGGGAAGAGAAGAGAAGAGATGGGAAGGGAAGGAAAGGAAAGAAATGGGAAGAGTGGGGAAGAGAAGAGAAGAAAAGAAAAGAAAGAAAAAAGAGTAGAGAACAAAAGAGAAGAGAATGGATGAGAAGAGATAGGAAGAGCATGGAAGAGAAGAAAAGAAAAAAGGGAAGATAAGAGAAGGGAAGAGATGGGACGAGAAGAGAAGAAAAGAGAAGAGAAGGGAGGAGAAGGGAAGGGAAGGGAAGAGAAGGGAAGGGAAGGGAAGAGAAGGGAAGAGATGGGACGAGAAGAGAAGAAAAGAGAAGAGAAGAGAAGAGATGGGAAGAGAAGGGAAGAGAAGGGAAGGGAAGGGAAGAGAATAGAAGAGAAGAGAAGAGAAGGGAAGAGAAGAATAGAGAAGGGAAGAGAAATGAAGAGAAGATAAATAAAGAAAAAGAGAAAATGAAAGGATAGAAGGAAGTTTAGGGACAGAGTAAGTAGAGCAAGAAAGATGGAACGATGGTTACAAAATTATAGAGATTTTTTTTTTACTTTCATTCGTTTTTTTCACTTGATTAGTTAGTTTTAAAAAAACCGAGTATAAAAAGTTATTCTGCAAGGAATCCGTGGCACGCACCTTCATGGTTCTGCAGGTGGTTAAACCAAAACTCAACTGACCGGATGCTAATAAAATGGAAAACATAGAAAGATGATTAGCTCAATACACTTGCAGGATTTCCAAACATTGACATGCTATAGCTTTTTGACTTCATTAATGTCCTATACAACAGATCTGGAAGACTTACTTCAGAAGGCCAAATATGAAGGCGTTGAAGCGCAGGCTGTGATTGGACAGCTCGGAATACTGGTTCACCTTCTGACACAAGGTGTGCAGCAGTTTGGTAGAAGGACCTGGGAAAAAGTTCAAGAAATTCAGAATGACCTAGGAGATGCAATACTATGTCTAAAATAACGAAGAATACAGCTATCAGTTTTGGGCAACAGTGATAATTTAAAGATATTGAATAGTAACCAGTTTATCTAAAAGCCTACCACTCCAGCAATCCCACTGTAACCATCATTTGTAGACTGGCAGATCTATTTTACACTGATGCAAATATTCCTAAATCTTATTTTATTTTAGTCCATTCATCACCTTTTTTGCATTCCCTCTATTGATTATCGACTCTTTGGTAAAGCCATATACCTACTCATCACATTTTTGTATATATACCTTTTCCAAACAATGTTTTGATCACAATGTGATTCATCTAAAATGTTTTCTTCTTTTAGTTGTTCTGTAATAAAGCCTATTTTGACTTACTTGAGTTTTAACTAATTGAAATATTATTTCTAAAGCCAATTTTAAAGTCTCAAATTGGAAGAGGAGGTGCAGTGCCTGATTCCAGGGTGTACTATAGAGACCAGAAGCAGGAATAGGACTGTATGGGTATAGGGGAGCATTGACCTCACCTATGCGATGTACAGCCAAACAGCAGACATAAATACTTTTATATGGACACAACTGTGACATCATTACAGAACCTATACAAGTGGATATGCTGCAGTGGGGAGGCAGCAAGAAAGTGTGGCTGGGTAGGTATACATACTTGGCTGCGGTGCCATGTGCAGACAGCGTCACTTTCTCCTGAATGAGCGCTGTGATTGCGTCTCTGTGCACTCTGCACTGTTTTCAGAAAGTCGTATAGGGAAAAAGGACAGCAAAAAGAAAACGTAATGAAGATCTTCCCAGAATTAATCCTCCAGGCCTGCCATCCACTGAGACAAATAACAGTGATTCCAATACAAAGAACTAATTTTTCAATTCTAGGCTACTTTAAGTGAAGGTCACATGACCCAAATACTATGCACTTGATCACATGATGAAGTGTATTTAGATTACATGATCAGGTTCATCAGCACAGTATGAATGCTATGAAATCACCTCTACTAATGTTGGCCTGATCCATCATAAATGGCTCAGCAAAATCATTAATTCAAAGTCAAAGTGGGAATGTCCAACCTGGGGGAGAGTTTTACTGCCAAGATCTCCGAACCTTCCATGTCAAACGTCAACCTGTTCACTTTTATATTGAGATTACCCAGCTGTGTGGATGCTTCCACCACCGTCCAGGGCACGTTCCTTCTCTGGCCGATGATCACATCCAGGACCCAGGGCTTCAGGCCGTCACTCAGGATGTCCCTAATCGCTGGACACAGATATTTCAGAATCAGATGTCCGATGTTCGGGCTGACGGAGCTGTTCCCCAGCTTGGCCTGAACAAGGGAACAAGACAAAACGTATTTTTTTATTAAACCTAACTATAAAAATTTTAAATCTTCTTAATTTTTAGAATTTGTTCTTTATCTATTTTAATTATTTTTGCAGTGACAAAGGATCCCCAGAGCACAATGGATTTTCTAACGTCAGGATTTGTCTCTTTTCTGGCAGTGTGTGTTTAACTGAAACCTACAAGATAATAATAATTTTTAATTAAAAAAAATAGTTTTCAAGGCTTAAAAAAAATACAAAAAAGCAACTCTCACTGCAATACTTACCTTGTCTCCAGAGCTATACCCTGAAGGAACTCCATTTCACCACCTGGCGCTGCCACCTCTCCTAATTCTTGCAAGCACAGCCAATCATGGGTACCAACAGCAGTGGACTTAGGCAACAGTGACGTCTATTCAAAACTGACTGGGGCCCCCCTCCCTGTCGAATTAGAAGCCCATGATAGCTACAGAGGAACTGAGGCCCTTGTGCAGTGGTACACTTTACACCTCCCTTATGTGTGCCCCTGTCATAACACCAGTCTGGGGCCACAGTTCTATACTGCAGAGATCTGTGTTGAATTACCACTCCCTGCAGTATTGAAGACCACCCACTGAAACTGCAGTCGAGGAAGAAGAACCAAGCATATCATGTAACTGATCAGAGACCCTACAAAAATGATAGGTAGTCATGTGTATTTTACAAATTAAGGTGAGGAAAGTAGTTACACAACAACATGCTTTTATTTTTTAAGACTTATCCGCTTAAAGTTTCAGCATGAGCTATTGGGTTCTGTACACAATAACATTTTTATATAGACATGGACAAATGTTACAAGGGAACTAAACCTGTATCTGTTAGCTGTATACAAGATCACACATTCATATTTATTCTTTTTTAATGTACAGGGCTGCGTAATATGTTGGCACTATATAAATCCTGTTTATTAATAATAATAATATTAATAATTCATATGCAATATTTGATATTTGTTTGATTCAAAAAAGAAAAAAATTGCTTTTCCTGGCAGTAATTATTTACACAATAGAATTTCTATTGCTGCTCCTTTCAGGAGATTTTATTTCTGACTACCAAGGAAAAAAAAGAAATGTCAACACGGCCACTGACCTCCATACCAAACCTATCCAAGGTTCTAACCCTTCCCTAACCTAAAAATATTATTTATATAACATTGGCAGCTATGGAAAAATAAACACACTGAGGATGATGAGCTTATGTCTAGAGGAAACTGAGGGATAAAGCATTGTAAAATGTCAATTATTTGTGTGTCAGACATATTGGATTGGCTGCAATATAAAATGATTTGTGGTTTCTGTGATGAGTCTAAATCCATACTGGACAGGATTTGTCGATAGAGTTACATTTCAATATGCAAAATAATAATAATAATAAAAATTTCTGATTGGTTGGACACTGCTTATTAGGTCATTGGTGTTGCGCATTGACGGAAAATTACACGGACATTACATTGCTTTCTAATGACCTAATCATTGCAAATCATTATTGGATTATTAAATCTACCCTGCAGCCTTACTTTCATAACATCTGTACTCCAGCCTTCTCTTCAATAAATCATTGGCAAAGTGGAGGATATTTTTATTATTTAGTTTTATTTTGCTGCAATCCTTACCACCAATCAGAAAGAAGCATGAGCTTTGCTGATTGGAGAGCCTTGGCTAAGCAGGGGTGGGTCAGATTCCTGCAGGGGAAGTCCTGCACCCACATAGGGTCCTTCCTTGCAGCATGCTGGCAGGGGGGAGGCTTTTTCTATTTAGGGTGTGGCTACTTTCTAAAGAAAACCAACAATTAGTTTTTTTTCATGTTTTGTTCTCTGTATCTCTAAAGTTACCTTTACTCCAGGGTCTCGACTTGTTCCAAAGTGAGCCACAATCAGGTCAACAGCAATATTAACAGCCTTCACCAGCCCTGAGAAGACAGGAAATGCATCTCAAAGTTAAAATCAGCCAATCACAAATCCCATTTGCATTCATATTACTCAATACTCAAAGATCGGTTAAGGTGCTTTACTTCACGAGTTTATAGTTATATTTAACACTGTCATAAAATGACAAGTCCTCTTACATAAAATATACCAGAACAATTACCTTTCTTTTGTAACAGATCGATGGAGACAGATTCTGTGCTTCCATCAGGAGACAGGCAGAACTCAGCTGGGGGGCGCTCCGTGACGGAAAAATAATCCGGGAAAAAGTCACTGGTACTGAGAGACGAAGGTTTTCCTGCGGAGAAGAATCAATAATTGTATACGCAGGTCATCAGAATGAAATGATAAACAGATGAAGGTCATCAGAATGATAGGAAGATCCATCGAATCCAAAAGATATTTATTTTTTCCCTCATTGTCAATATATATTCTAAAGCAAGTAATGATACTGTAAATGTATTTGTATATTACTTTGAATGGGCAAGTTTGTAAACATCCTTCCAAATCCATTTTGCCACCTCGTTCTCTGACCTCAAAATATTGGGCGCCATATTTAAATTAATGACTGGATATGAGATTCCCTACCTAGTGTTAATAATTAAGGTATAATGAAGGGAGTAGTATATATTCTATGGCCCCATGTACACAGCTAGCTCTACAAAGATTTGGTTTGACCAGTATCATGTGAAGGAACCCAAGAGTCCTTCACGTCAACCCTACTGAATATCTGAAATGTTGAGTACAAGTTGAGTATTTCATTCAATATCACCCTTTAACCTAACAAATACTCCTTTGGCTAAGTGAGCACACCTTCCTATAGACTTCTCTAAAGAGCAGAGACTTGCTGCCAAGATAGGAGGAAGGAGACAACTTCATATCAGTGACTAAGGATTTAGAATGTCCACCAAGCTCATTTAGTTGTCTTCAATTTCTTGGCCATATAGTGAGAACAATAGGAACAGGCTGTTTTTGGGGGTGGTAATCATGTCTTATGGATGAAAAAGTGGCAGGGAATACTTTTGCCACCAAGTGTTTAATTAGAAAATCTACAATAAAGTTGGACCTCACTGAAAGGTGGCCAGAGAGTGAGGAGGGTGGCAACTTGAAGAGGCTACAAGAATATGGAGAGAAGGTTTTCTTATGAAGTGGTTTGCTACCTCATTTTATTACCACTTTGTTTCTGGATATCGTAGAGCCAAACTTAATGCTCCAATGCTTTACAGCCATAGATGGAACCATTTATAGATTTGAAGTTACCATCATGTTATATATACGACCAGCAAGGCCACCATGTTCTTGTCTGCGTGTTGAGTTGACCACCATGCATGATTGATTTGTAAATACAATTGATTGAAAATGTGTTTCCAAAAATAGTTACATTGTTGGATTTAATTCTACTTCAATGTCTAAATCCCCCCACCCTCTGTTCCAGTTCCTCACCATGAAACCGTGAATGTAAATGGTTGCCATTGATACTGCTGGAAAAGTCGAAGAAGTGGTTCCTCCTGGGTATCTTTGTTTCTTGTTTCCTGTCCAGGCTGCCAGCCAGTCCCGCCAGCCCATGAACTCGGTCAAGACCCAATGGGTTTCGGCGCCTGTACTCACTCCACTTCAGAGCTTGCGGGGACAGGTGATTGGCTAGAAGTTTCCATGACAGACAGCAGTAACAAATCAAAGAAGAGAGAAAAACAGAGAGGTGGTGGATGTTAGTGATAGAGTGCGCATGAGCAGAGGTGCAGTTAACGTACATGTGCTGTTAGTTACAATGAAGAATATAATGAAAGATAGACACCAATAACAGCAAAAGAGGAAAACAGGAAAGAGTCGACATTCAGAAAGACACATATGGTGTTGGAGAGTTGGGGTAAAGGGGCAAATCAGTGCACTTTATGTTCAAAGGGTTACAATGGAAAAGCGGACACTGCATATAGAGGTAGCCACAGCCCTTAGTATTTTCAGGGAACCTGAACTTTTTCTGCTGCAGTTTAATTTTTACTTACAGGTCCCCAGTTCATGCCTACCATCAAAGGAGACAGGTAACGGAGTGGAAGCAGACAGATGAGAACACTGTTCACCATTCCTGTCACCCTGCCCCCTTCTATTAGAATAGCATTACACCCAACTGTCTATGACCTAATGATCAATAAACAACATTGGGGACCACTGTACAGATAGAAGATTGTGCCCAAGATGATCATGATCATGTCACGGGAAAAAATTATCTAGCATGTGTCTACTCAAACATACATTTTGGACAGTTGCACTAGACCGCCTACAGTTGTGGACCTTGATTATTACGATGTCCAAAATATTGACAAATACATTTACACTTTGGGTAAGGCTCGTAATTTCTTACCATTCACTGGTCTTGACATCATGATCTTCTCTGGGAAATTTTTCACTTTGTTTTCGGCAGTTGAAGGATTGTCACTCGTGACCTCATGAAGAACAGTGTTCAGCAGGGGCAGTGAGGTAATGGGAGGAAGACCATGCTTAGATATTTGTGTGCTGGGTTCGTTCAAAGGTTCTCGCTTCGTAATTGACCTTTGAACCTCTATTTTAGGGGAGACTTCATACTTTCGGGTGGGTTTGGCTGCTCCTGGCAGTGTGGTGCCCCTAGGTTGCGTTGACCTAAAAGGTAAGAGATTGGCCGAGGCTGGGCAGGAACGGCTCCTTGGAGGTTGGTTTTCCTTGGTCTTCTCTGGAGATGGTGAGCTAGAAGAGCCAGAGTCCATACTCTGAAAGAATGTAGCATTGTTCCTAATGGGAGAGTAGCTGCCCAGTGGTGAGGGCCGCGTCGTATCTGGAGCCTGTGCCACATTCTGCTCGTCTTTAATGTTCACCAGCCCATCCAAAGACAGTTTCCCTGCCACATTTATCACCCTAGGATGACCACCAGTTGCTTCCATTTGCCCAGACAATGTGACTGGGGCTGACGACTGAGTCTCTGACACATTGTGCTGGCTGGACGACCGGCTGCTGGTCAATCCATAGAGCTGAGAAAGGCTGGAAGTGAAGTGGCTGTGCAGTGGGCGAGTTTTTGGTTTGCTAAAATGATGCTGGAACACAAATGGCTGAATGGGCAGTGTGGTCGGGCGTTGGTCCTTGCTGTACCGGAATACAGGCTTGGCCTCTGCTCCCATTCCTATGGGAAAAAGCAAGATGTTGGTAATCGGTGTAGTGATAACAACAATACATAACAATGCCTTCCTGATAAAGTCAAACCAGAATCATCACAAATATGTCTGTATGAAGTCACAAAATACCTAAATACCTGCTTTACCGGACAAATCATAAACTTAAAATTATGAACCATTCAAGGCTCTCACCTTGCTGATGACTCTGCATTGTTCAGCTGACTAAAGTTAGTCTCATGATTTATACAAAATAATAATCCCTAAATTCACCAATAGGTGGCACTAGTGATTAGATGTAAAACCAATAGGCTTGTACGATAAATCAATCTTTCTCATTTCAATATATTTACTCCAGAGCAGCCTTTCTTTCCTTTCCTTTCCAAACTTCTTCAGCCTATCCAAACTTTTTATCTCTACGGAACCTGATAAACATTTTTAGGTCTGCTAAAACCATTTATTGGCAGTCAGTAGAAAACAAATATCCTACATTGTTGGCTTCCCTTACTTGAGTTCCAACATTATAAACTACTGAAAGCACCATTAGAGTCATACAGCTGCTTGTACCAAGTGGTGTTGGCCCCAGGACAATGTAGGAATCATCAAATGGAAGGTCAATCAGCCTTGGTTGGAGGAACCCCTAGGAACCTCTGGAGGAACCTTGGTTGAGAATGGCTGCTCCAGGGGAAGCCCCTGAAAAACAATTTGTGTCTCAGGGAGCCCAAGATAAATCTATATTATTGAGGGTCGATGTGAAGCATTCTGATGCAGATTTCTATGATAATTAGGAAAGAATCCCCTCTACAGTGTTGATCAAAATGCCACCCTTCCAGACAACTACTGGTGGCATTCTACAGGTTCCAACAGACGATGTTCAACCCAGAACTATGCTGCCACCATCAAATGGAAGAATAATAGGCCAAAACTCAAGGAACCCCTAACAACCTCTGGAGGAATAGCTGTGAGCATGGCTGTGCCGTACCAACCTTCCAGACCCTTCTAGTGTCATTATACTGGTTCTACCCAATGGTCTTGAACCCAGAACTCTACCGAAACCATCAGGAGAGGTCAATCAGCCAAAACTCAAAGAACCCCTAACAACCTCTGGAGGAACTTTGGTTATTTTATGAAGAATGTAAATGACAATTACGATGACAATCAGTAAAGAATGCCCTCTACAGCATCAGCCAAAACTTAAGGAACCCCTAATAAATACTGAAGGCACCTTGGGTGGCTCCAATAAATGATCAAAAAAAGCAATCCCATACCTTCCAAATATATATACTGGCAACAAAGGATGTCTAGCATCACAATTCATTTACTTCTACCCCTAAAAAAAAATAGCCAGAATGGGAGTGGATAGAACTCTGAGGTTTCACTTGTCTTTTGTATCACCATTGGGAGAAGCCACCTTGACTCCCCGATCATGGAATCATAAATGAGGACAAATCTAAACGTTTCATGAACAACAGGTTTATTTTACCTGATCAGATCAGATATACTCAGTTGGTTTGTTTAGGGGACAATTCTTCTTCCAAAAAGAACAACCAACCTATATAGAATAAAGGGGAACTATAATGAAATACGTGCTATCTCTTTACAAGGTTCCAGAATGTACATGGAGGGATGCATCCCAACCATCTAGAACCCTCTAGATTGCATGCAGCCTCCTAATTTTAATCTTTACTTTGGCAATATGTAGCATTTTGTTTTGCGTTTTGTTTTTCCAGATACATAACTGATTCATTCCTGGGATTGAACTGACATATTCAACAATAAAATTGCCAATCACATCAGTTGTAATGTTTATCATATCCTTGTATAGTGAGCTTGGATACCTGGTTTCAGAATTCTCCTGTAATCGCACATCCATGTCAGAATGATGGCAAATTAGTACCCGGATCAGCAACTGTCTTCTCCTCGCATCAACCCAGATACCCCCATCGAAAATTAGTATTCATCCCATTCAGGCCGAGAGAAGAGAAATCACAGCGATTCCTCAAGAACTTCTCTATAATAACAATCAGGAGGAAGTTGGTGCAGGTATAGCCCAACACCAATTCGTATGATAAACTAATTGAAACTAAAATGGTTTATTAAAAAAAAGTTTTGTAGAAAGTAACTTCTGATGTCATTATAAAGAAGCTGTACTTAAAAAAATGCTCAGAAATGGTGAAATTTCCTTTAGCCTATGAACACTTAAAGGGTGCTATATATAAAATAAATAACTGCCCTTTGTGATTTCCCCCTTTACAAAAGCAAGTTGGAAGGTTTTGTTCACCAAGGCAGTGAGTGAGGTGGTTTCTCTTTACAGCTCTCTGTTATCTGTCCAAACTTTTTGTAGGTATTTTTGACTTTTGTAATTGAACTATATTACACAGATATCGAGACATACAAACATATGAAAGAGTATGTAGACCTACTGTATACAACAAGTACAATATATGCTTAAGCATAAACTGATCAAAGTATAAATCAAGGCAGCATTGACTCGAATATAAACCCAGGCACAAAATCTGTCATTGTTAAAATTCAAAACGGAAATCAATAAAAATGTCAATAAAATTCACAAGCTATTAATAAATTTTAACACAAATGAAAGTCTTGGGTACCATGACTTTGGGCTGTGTAGGAGTTACATGGGCTGGGGTGAAGGTGACAACCAATGGTGTAGTGATGTAGTGTTTTGTAATAAAGGGTGGGATCTCTATTTTTTAAACAAAACCATTTATTATGCTTCTTGGATAGAAGAAGAGGGCAGTGAGCAAGTGTCAGCCCTCACTCCCATCTATAAAAGGTCCTCTGGAATCTGGTTTCCAAAAAAGATGGCGGTAAAGTCCCCTTTCCCTTATGGCAAAAAACAGACCCTGTCTACCCTCAAAATGTCACTGAGGAGAAGGCTTCAACTCCATGATGTAACCCCCTGTGGGGGCTTACTGGGATCTGGAAAACCCTTTGAAATCTTATCCCCTCAGATATCTGCCCTCTTGTCCTGGGTATTAAGTACAGGGGTACATAGTACCCTATACCCATTACTAGAAGGGCTAAATAAGCCTTAGAAATAACAAAATGTCTGGGGCTGACCAACCAAAGGAAAGTCAAGCCAGGAGCTGACCATTTGATGCTTATAGCGCCTCCAAGAGCGCCAAAAGGTATCTGAAAGTAACTCTTGTAACTTTTGGTATCATGTACATGCATTTAAATTCAGAGAGCCATTGTCCCAATGTAACCTACATGAGAGGTGCGCCAGGAAAAGTCTTTGCTGTCCAAGCAAAACATTGGAGTAAGATTAGAGTTTGTCAGTCAACACAAAGGTAAAGTCCAGGCATTGGACAATGAACCATGGACAAATAAATAGTACTGCACATTAAAAAAAATGCAAACTGCAAGGTTGTTTGTTCCAGAATGAACAGGTGATGTCTCTTAGCAATAAAACATACTTACCTGCCTTTTCCATATTGCATGCACAACTCGGTGTACAATGCTGTACAAGGCACCTAGGCATGAATAACCCCTAAACACATGGCATGCCTGTGCCCTGGCCAATCAAGATGGCCAAAACCCGGAAAAAGAAAATAACTATGCCTGAGCTACAGCAAGAAGAGCAAATGTGAACAGGCAGGTGAGCTTATTTCATTGCAGAAATGACATATCCCATAGTTGACTGTATTTACTTTTTCTATTTTTTTGGAGTTGTGTGCAATTGAAAAAGTGATTTTTAAGTGTAACACTCTAACTGTCACCACAAGTCCATGGGGGTGTACTTACTTTTTTACATGACTTTATATGGGAAAAACTTCACATGGTTACTGTGGCACTGTGCCAATGATTTATTTCCAAAAATATTTAAAGAGATATTTTACAGTTGTATCAATCGTCCTAAAAACTGTGTATTAGGAAATAGAGCCCACGTTTTAATAAATCACTGACTCCGGGACTGGAGACGGGCAGGTCAGGAAGGAAGGGGTGCGGGGATCATGGAGGATTCCTGGTAAGAGGTTTTATTTGCCCATATCAAACACCAGAGGTAATACGTCTTCTTGTTACCAGAATTAATCTTGGACTCATCATTGTTCCAGTAAAGATTATCATTATTATTAATATTATTACACAATATATAGTGTCGACATATTATGCAGCGCAGTACAAAGTCCATAGTCATGTCACTGGCTGTCCCTCAAAGGAGCTCACAATCTAATGCCCCTATCATAGTCATATGTCAGTCTAAGGGCAATTTTGGGGAAAAGCCAATTAACCTACCTGCATGTTTTTTTACATGATTTGACCTTTTTCCCCCATTCCACGCCCAATCAAGAAGAGACAAACACTGTCAATACTAGATTTACATTGGATGGTTCTCACTATACCCTGAGGAAGCCCATAAGGTGAAATGCGTCGGGCTCAGAGACCTATTACTGGTGTTTATTCTTCCCTCTTCTTTGTAATTATTAACCTACAGGTGCAACATGTTTAGTATTACGTTTAATCCAAGCCACTAAAACATAGAGAGTGGATTGTCTTTACGTGGCTTTATTTTTTTGTTATTGTAATATGTACAATACTTCGGTGTGAATGTATTTATCTATGTTATCAACATGCGTTTATTATAAAATTATTCTGATTGCCACATACAATAAAACCCTTCTATTGTCTACTTGCTCTATTCTCAGCCCTGACCCCGGCACCGATCTTTGGCACACCAACCTCTTATGTTGCAGTTTGAGGATGACAAACTTTCGTTTATTGTCATGTTTAGGACTGGGCACAATAAACAATGTTCATCATTTCAGTATTTGCTATTTGCACCGTTATTGATTGTGTCTTGTTTGATAATGGGATGTGGTCTACAAGTTTTGTATTTCTATATGTTTAGGACTCGGACACCCAATTAGTCCTTTTGATGTAGCTAAAGATTTCTACAGGCAAATTGTGCCATTGTGCCCTATTGATTGGTGGACATGGTGCAAGGTAAGTGTTTCCAAATCACATTGGTTTATTGTGACTCTTTTCTTGTACAACAGCGTGTTAGTATTTGGGTCACAAGACATCTAAGACCCATAAAAATTGGTGCAGGAGCTTTTTTTCTGCAATGCAGAATGGGGAGCTATGCAATGGCCAACAGCTGCCAGAGTTTGGGTTCTGTACTTAATAATGTCTGAATGGGCAAATATCACCACTTAGGGCCATCAGTCCAACATCTATTATTAGCATTAGCCTGGGGGGAGTGAATGCTTCTCCTGGCCCCCCAGGCCGGTCTCCTGTGTGGATTTCAGTCCGATATGGCCAGGTATGGCAACCACTGTATGAGCTCTGCTTGAGTTCTCTAGCATGCCATGGGTGACCAGTGGCATCTACAAGTCTATTGACCCACTGCAAGCTGTGCCCTTCTTTTGCCCACTTTCTCTACCAGCTGTTTGGTTATCCTCTATGATCTCGGAGATGTTACAGGGGATATATGGAGAAAGAGCTCATCAACCTTAGCAGCTCACGCTTGTCAGTGTTGGATCTTGAAGACTGGCCAAATAACTTTGACTGACCACAATCCCCAAAATTAGCCTTTTGCACATGGGATGGTTTGGAGCCTTGGCTGATGGCCCAGGGAAGCCAGTCCGTGCCACAAGAAAAGGAAGCACAAGCCAGAAAATTAGATAAGCTGAGTCCCCTGATTCCAAGTATGGAGCAAGGATTTGTGAAAGCACAGGCATTTATAATGTCTCCTTTAGGTATATCCATTCCCTAGCACAGACCCTTCCCCCTGGCCATGTCCTGCACTCCGATTCTAGACGTTTCTATTTAGTGTCCATGCCAGCCAAACTCCTCCATCATTTCCCTTTCTAGAATTATGTTCCTGGTGGGGAAGAAGTAGAGGGGAATACTATGGAGAAGTAACCTCTTTAACATGGGGGACCCTTAAAATACTTTTCAGGTGTTCAGGTTTTGGAGAACCAAACATACTAATCAGTTGGAAAAATTCCTCTTACATTGCCGGCAAGTGGGAAGAATGTCACCCTTACAGATAGCAAAAAAGACCATTCGTGACACCTAAACTGATTGAGAGTTGCAAATTGCTCAAGGAACCCTTAGCAACCTCTGGAGGACCTCTAGATTCCCATGGAACCCTGGCTGAGAAAATTGACATGGAGGGTCACTTGAGTAATGGTCTGCAGGGGTTGCTGATATCACATCCAAGATGATGCCCAGCAGCAGTCCCAAGGTTTCATTTAAAAGTGACAATTGCACATAAGATACACATGGAGATATTTTTGCAAAAATAAGAGATTTGATTGCAGGGTCTCTCTAACACCAACACTCCACTCAGTAACAGCACCTTGCATGGTGGTGCCATTTATTTTGAACAGTGCCTGCATTGTAGTGCATTGCAATGGTGTGAGTACTCCTAAAAACCATGCAGGTGCCTTTTCTGGGCTATGGTGTTGGGTTGGGTTGGGTACATTACATATTTCATGTTAAATCACTGGACCACACAGGATGGAGTCCTGGAGCATTTTTTGCCAAGAAATGGAATAATAAAACCAATGGTTGTTTTTTGGCACAAATGTCCATGGTAGTTGAAAAGAAGCTTCCATAAACCCAATGGTGCCATTGCTGCACCCTAACAGTCTTCCCCATTGATTCCCCAAACTGGTGACCCAAATCCAGCCCCACCTGGCACGTAGGACTACAGGTAACATTAGCTGTATCTGCAATACAGGTCCTCTTGAGAAGCCAATGTTACCCAGCAACTCTCATCACACAATACAAATGCAGCGGAGGAGAACACACAGAGCAGCATTGCCACATGGGGGACCAGAGACAGAAAGATATTTATAGCAAATCACCTCCGTAATTATAGAAAACGCAATCCCAGCCTTCCCGGTCTGTGTGCGCCTAAGGCTCCCAGTGTTTTCTTCTAAAGACACTGAGCCTATTTATTGCTGGGTGCACAATGATTGTCTGCAGGGCCAGACTGGGGACCCGGGGTCCTACAAAGGTAGTGAGAAGAAGGGCCACAAGAATGCATGGCTTCATGGGCATTTTTTGGTAAGGCGGCAGGGACAAAGGGGTCAACGATGAGAACAAACCTAATTTTGGGGGTAAATGATTGGGGTCATTTATGGTTCCAATTCTGACCCTGAATGTCTGCCCTGCTTATTCCATGCATTTGCATTTCACCTGCATTCAGATTTCCATGTTTATGCTTCTAGTCTGAGCTCCATTAGTGTGGCCACCAATCCCATTCAAAATTTAGGAGAAAAGAAAATTAAAGACAGGGTATTTGTTTGTTGTGGCAATACATTCATTATAATATGCACTGTTGTCAGGAACCACCTTCAACCCCCAAGAATATCAATGACGATCCGTCTAATATACGGAACAACTGGGATATCGATACACTAATTGCTCATTCAGCTTATACTAAGCAACATACCTACATTATTAGTGATCAATTGGATCGCATTGGGCAATATCTGTTTGTCAATGACACTTTGATATATTATCTAGAACTTCCCAACCCCACAACATTGGAGCTAATCATCATAGATAGCTGTTTCAAACAATTTCACTAAGCACTGATTCCCTCTTACGTATTACAGCCAGACCCCTGAATTTTAGGGATGCACTGACTCAGCCGTCCCACATTTTGTACAGTAATATATTAAATATATATTTTTGTTCTCAATGGTCCCCTGAGGAAGCCAAAAGGCGAAACGCATCGGGACACAATTGTACTTCCTACTTTCTAACAATATTAGCAATATTTTGTCTAGATAAGAGAATAAAAACCACCTTCATGTCTTTGGACATGGTGGGGTGGATCTCACTGTACATATGATGTATTGTTTGTAAAACTTTTTGTACCTTTATTTGCGTTTTTGTTGTGACCTTCAAGTTCCTCAATTCAAGGAACACCAGTGCATATTATAAAATAATATATTGCCACAACAAACAAATACCCTGTCTTTTATTTTCTCCTAAATTTTGAATGGTGTTACTATCAGGGTATGTGGCTCTCCTTTGACTAGCAGCAGTTGATCAGCATTCTTTTCTTTTTATCCCTGGCCACCAGTCCCTCCAGGTCCTATTCTTCTATCCGTATGGCCCTGGAAGAGTTGTTTTAGGAAAGTCACTTTGGCTACTTTTCTGGCTCCATGATCATGAGTTGTCTTGGTTCTAGGATCATTTAGCCCTATAGACATTTAGTCCTATAATTCTGGAATATGAATGTCCCAAACCTGAACACACTGGGGATTTGTTCCAACCTGTTTTGGATACAGAGGGCAGGAGCAGATCCCAGCAGCTGGCACCTAGGTCACTACCACCGCAATGCTGGTTCTTAAAGCATCAGGTTTGGTTGGCGGCAGTAAACTGTACTGGTGCCACTCATTGCTTCCCCATTCATTCCCTATGAGGCTGCCCCTGGGGGAAGGTACATGTTGGTTCCCTGGCATGAAGAAGTAGTAAAAGCACCCAAGAAATCCTTTCTCTATCTCAGCAGCAGAAACCTACTATGAGTATAAAAGTTCTATTAGTCTTATAAAACAAAACCAAATGACCAATATTCTGGTCCAATTTGATTTTAATACAATAAACAATCAAGTTCCAATAAAAACAATTTGGGACTTTAATGGCAACTATTATTGACTACTTCTATACACCACATACTTAAATAAAATGCCAGCATACTTTATTGATACAAAAAACGATTCATTAAAAAAAATATCTACATGACTTACAAGTTATACATTTTTAACATGTAGTCTTAATATAGAAATGACCTGACGCGTTTCGCAGAAGTATAAATGCTTTGCTTCTTCAGGGGTCTATATTAGATCTATGATTCATATTCCAAAAGAAGAGCCATATGGATACAGTACAAGGCTCATTACCCATGGCACCCCAGGTATGCAGGAGGACCCCGGAACAACCAACAGGAAGAGCAGAATGTCGGCATACCCTAAGTCAATCAAGGTAACAATCAACTTTACCCAAAATCCAACACTTCCCATCATCTCAAGGTACTGGGTGCTCCCCAAACCGCTCTGTAATAAACACTTTTTTGATTTCAGTAAACTTTAGTGGGACTTTCAAACTCCAAATTTTGGGGATCACCTTAAGGCTGAACCGAAAACTGTTCGCTCATCTCTAACCAATCCCCGGGCCATGTTATAATCATCAATACAAACCAAAACATTTTCTGCTCGAATTGCACAGTGTGTGATTGTTAAATCCCAGCTGTGCATGTGAATTTTATTAACAGCATATTATGCAATTATCCACTTGATGGAAAATAGCTCACCAGAAAAATAATAGAATGCATGGATTCTGAAAAGAGGTGAATCACACACTATTGAGGGTGGCAATAAGAGTTCTCTAAAAGCACACAAGGCTTCCAATTTCCAATATTATTTATTTAAGCTCTCCAAGGCTGGAGAGGATACGCTTTCATTAGTGAAGCTGGGTGATCCAGCAAACATGGAATGGATCTGGTCCAGGATTCAAGATATTTGCTAGCAAATAGCAAATTAATTCCAGACTTGGAGAGCTTTAATTAATCAGTCTCATTAAGTGATATAATCAATCAGCTTTAGACCAATGCTGGGCTATAACGAGAACCCCAGGGAGCCGGAGGAATATATTAAAGGAAGCCAGCTGTCATGGTTTCATATTATTAAGCAGACCTGGCACCAGCACCCAGTGTGACCAACTTATGGAACGTGCCCGTTGTATATAATAATTTAAGTGGAGTGGGGCAGCTTTAGTTCCCCGCATGCAGCAGGTTTACGCTTAGCAGCGCTGCATGGCGATTGTGCATTATTCTATTTTTTGTCTTGCGGCCTTTATGTTTCTGGTCAATGTCCCTGAGTACTAAAGTCATAGTCACACCAACAGTACTTTGAAATGACGCTCAGCAATGGCACTTTCTGAATTTCCTTTACGTTTCACAGCAGCAGCATTACCTAATACAGTCCCAGTACAAGAACTATGCAATGGTTTATTTCCTGCAGCTTCCAACTTTCTGCAGCAAATGTTGCATATTAATTCACATGAGAATCACAAAAAGTAAAATTATTTTAGGTGAGCATTGCATTTACAATACTTAATGCACAGAATACCACATGCTGTGTGGTGTGAATAAGCACAACTAGGCTCAGTCCTTACTGCTTACAAGGGACTGGGCTGTGCTAAAGCTTTGTGTGCACATCGGATGATTGTCGCCCACAACAAATGGTCATCTGATCCGCAAACGTTGTTCATTAATCCACCGAGGCAGGTTGAGGAACACCTAATGTGCAATCCTATGGAGGAGAGCACATTGGGATGCCGCTCGCTCACTCATCTCCCTCCCTCCATAAATTCTGTGTGCTGAACGGGGAATCTTCAAACTATGTAGTAATCAAAATTCGGCAAATAAGTCCATTATTTTGTTTTTATAAAGCACCAACATATTCTGTAGCGCTGTACAGATTCCATGACATCACTAACTGACACTCAGAGGAGCTTATAAATCCAATGTCCTCACCATAGTCTCATGTTCCTAACATAGTCTAAGGCTGAATACACACGTGCAATAATTGTCGTTCACAATCCTTTCCAACGACTAAGGACTGCACGATGCACCATTCTGCTCTATGGGGCGTGGAGGGGGAGAAGGATGGAGCGTCACCCTGCTGTGCACTCTCCCCCTTCACTTCCATTACAATCGTTCGTTGTCCATCGTACATGGATCCGCCAGAGCAGTCGTTCGGATGATGGACGACGGGCGCTGTACACACGCCAGATTCACGTCTGATATTGGCCCAGAGCCGATTATCAGACAAGAACCAGTGCAAGTGTGTACGTAGCCTAAGAACATTATTTTGGAGAGGAACTTTTTAACCTATCTATAAACTTTTGTGATGTGGGAGTAAACCCATTCAAACTCCGATCAGAGTAACCTGGCTAAACCTGGAATTCTAATGCTGTATAGTGTTAGCCACATAGCCACCATGCTATTGAAATAACTTTGAGAAAGGTTTGGAGTAATGATTTTCACTAGTGGGAATGCCCTGCACTTCCCCTTTACACGGGCACAATGAATCTAGGAGTTGTTGTCACTGTTGGTGAATATCCCAAGCTCATTTTAGTGACACACGCAGCTGTCCAATGACAGATCCAGGACCCGCGGCCTCTCTATTTATACATCTCTGGAATCTTCTGGTCACTGAGCAGCAGCTGCCTGACTCACCGCCTGTGTGTGAGATTCCACGGAAAATATAGAATATAGACGCTCAGCAGACCGACAATGGGTGCGGATTATTCTGTCTATTACAAGATGGCAAATCCTATTTCTATCTATAGACTATAGGAAGCCACACAGGTGTTGGTCAACCCATTTAACATAAAGGGGTCCCTGGGGGCCGCACAAGTTATTTAATTCATTAGATTCTGTGGAAAAATGCCATGGCAGAAGAGATATAGCCAGTTCCTTCTGCAAAAAAAAAAAAACTTGGCTGCTCGGTTTTAGTTCCACTGGGTTGATTTGTTAAAAAGTTTAGGCTGCTCACCTTGCTGAATTATCACCTTGCAAGGAAAAATTCACCTAGCTTGGTAAATGTGTTGATTGGTTGATTGTTCACCCATAAATTAATACCCAAAGCAAAGAAATCTAAAAAAAAAAATTTTGTCTTTGCTCCTTCGCTTTTTTGATTCATTGCTCTTGTTGCAAATCAACGTTTGCACATTGGTGCTCCAGAATATTATGATACAAAATACCTGTGGGGGCTCTGAGTGCCAAAGGGCCACATGACCCTGGTTGCAGGCTGCAGAATTCTAGACTTGCATCCAGTGTCATGATTATATTATATCTTTATTATATTTAGTTATATCTTCATGTATCATGATTAACCACTATTCTGCATTTATAATATATATTGGTGTGTGTTCTTGAGCAATACAACAATGTGAGGTATACAGGTGCAATACCATTCCTTTATATTGGCAATGCATGTGGTTCCTATTTAATGCATTGCCTTGTAACAGAATGCTGCAAACAGAATAAGAGGTGACGTATTGCAGTCTATAGAAGTGCATCAAGGGCCTGCTGAAAATGATTGGCAATGTGCATCAAAAAGCAAAAGGCAATCAATTCACCGCTGCACTATTGTAAATGTGTTATCTGCCACAGGATATAAAAACTTTTCCAGGCACTTTTGTGATTCAGCACAGCCAAAAAGGGCGACAATCTTATTACTGTTAAGGTAAAACAGGGTTGTCACAACTTCCACCCCAGCCTGTGAATTGGGCAGTGAAAGAGTAGAAATGCATACTTCCTATGTGCATACAGAACAATGCATGGGGTCTTCTGCAAATACTAATTCTTCCCAAATAGGAACACAAAAATTCCATATAGAGACAATGATACTTTGCCAATTCCAGGCAGATTGACCTGAAAGCTGTCCATTTATATTCTCCACTGCTCCAATGTTCTCTCGTATCCCGTAGCTGAATACTCAATGATTATAGTAATGGGAGTGTATGGGACCCCTTACCACAAGGCACTACTTGGACCTGAGTAGTCAATCTTCGGACCCAAACACCTAATGGAAAAGGTTACATCATAAACCCAGCATAACCCCCAAGAATTTGACTCTAAGAGCTGCAGGGCATTACAGTAAGGGTGAAAAAACTGGGCCAGGGAGCCATGCTGTCACTTGGCATAAGCTTGCCTTGGAACATGATCTGGACCACTCAGGGCACCGGATGACAATGCTTGGTTGTGCACATGCTTGTAGGTAGGATGTATGAGAGCATAAAGCAAATGTTGGTGCACATGTAGACAGCAAAATAAATATGCAGCTAAAGCAACAGGAGAAGCCATAGAGTACAAAGACCTAGCAAATAACCCAGAATATAATAAATACCCAGAAACGCAGCCAACCACTCAATAACCAAAGCTTAGATAATAAAGGTGCCCAGAACCAGCAGGAAGCACATAGTTCCTGATTTGTACATCTATGTATATGAAAAAATCTGAAACCTTACTTCATGATGAGTATTTAAAGTAATTTAGGTTTAAGGTTGGGTAGGAGTGTTGGGTGGGCATGCATCTATTCCACAATTCAGGTACATACAGAACATAAACTGAAACCATATCCATTAGGCTACTCACCATCTCCTTTCGCTCTAATGTCTCTTTGAAGGAAGTTGATCCCAGCCCCTCCTGAATCCAGACCATTGCATGTCAAGTTGTGATCAATACCTCCATCATTGTTGGCACTGGTTTGGTTTGTGCTAGTTGTTGGATTAGAACTTGTTGGTTTAGGTTCCAGACTATCGCTGGTACAGCCCTCACAGGTACGACTCATACAATGCAAGAAGGACATGGGTGGAAGGCTGTGGCTACGAAATTCTCCACGTTCTGAATCTCTAGCGCCATCTCGATGGTATTCTGGGATTGGTGAGAACTCCAGGGAAGAGTCTCCACTGGACCTTAAAGGAGGACTGGAGCCATTTTTCTTCCTGCTCTTAGCTAATTCCAAAAAGGACGTCACTCTCTTCGGAGATGAGCCTTGGGCAAGCATAGCTTGGCCCTCGCTTAGTTTCACAGGACAACTCATCATGCGTTCCAATGATCCCAATTGGTTTGAAGGGCTTTTGTCCAAACTGCGATCATAACTTCTGGATCTTTGTCTGCCCGTATTATAGTTTGGTGGTGACACGTTGACATAAACTTGGCCCTCAATGATGTCAGACTTTGATCTTTCTATTCCAGGTTTTGAGCCATTTGAGTCTGAACTACTATCTGGCTGTTGAAAGAGAAAATACTCAGTTGCTTGAGCTGGGCTCCCTTTGGTGTGATCATCTGAACAACTGGTAATAGAAGAACCAGGAGGACTAGGAGAAGACTGAGATGACAAGTCACAGGTTACCAGCTTATAATAATTCTGAGTGGCCACTACAAGTCTAGCCTGGCTTTGCAAACAAGAAGTTAGATCTGAGCTCTCGCCATTACATTGAGCCGAATCACAATTGAGATGGTAAGAGTTACAGTTTGCATCCAAAACAGGTGAAGACGAATGGTTGGTACACCCACATGGCTTCCCAGAAGCTTCATGAACATGCGAGTCGCAAGACATTTTGGATTCTGTAGGTGAGCTCTGCAGGTCGAGATAAAAAGCACCTGTGTCTGGATGGCTACAAAATGAGGAGTCACAAGAGAGATTACCAGAATTCATATTGGACCTGGGTTGTCCATTCATCTTGTTATATAAAGTGCTGAAGTTAACCAAGATGCCATCCGAACTGTTGCAGGACGAGTCACTGACGTAGCTCACCTGCTGATCCATTTCAGATTGGCTTGAGGCGCTATAGCATCGGCAGTGTCTAAGAGGCTCTGAACCCGTGCATGTGCACTCCTTTTGAAAATCTTGGCTCTCCAAATCAGAGCTTTGATTCCAATCTAAAGTAAAGGTTGGCTCACCATGACTAGGCCAAGCATGGTCTTCCATGATTATCCCTGATAGGCCTTGGTTGCCGTTACTCCCTTTCTGTAAGTAATCAGGTGATGTCTTCTCTTCTTGTCCATCCACAAGTCCTGACCTGTTTGACAATATCCAAGGCTTCACCACGGGTGGGTTATCATGAAGGTGGAAAGGTGGCAAAGACAAATCTTGGAACTGAAAACCAGATTTCAGCACACCTAAGTTGTTGTGGAGATGGAACGACTTTTCCACATCACTGCTGCTTGAGATTTTATGTTCGTCCTCATCGTTCAAGAGGAACGGGTTGTGGCGCTTCCGTGTTATGGTCCCCTGCCATTCCTCGTCTTTCTTGCTCCCCTTTTCTTTCACCGTTGAGTCCGAAACTTGGATTAAACTGCTGTAAACCAGAGTGTCGGCCTGAGAAATGTCCCTTTCTGGAAGGGAGGTGGTTCGGGTAATCCCAAGGTCATTCTTGCCGTAGGAGTGGGACCTTTTGGATGTCGGACAGCATTGACGATCGGGCACTTGGCAGTGCACCAGTGGGATGTGGTGAACAATCAGCGTTTCTCCAGCTAGTTTGGGTGGACTATCCATTACGACGGTGGTCACCACTCAGGACATTGGATGTGGTTGTCAAGCAAATGTCTGAAGAAGAATTTGTTCATATCACATGTGAGGACACCTGCAATTAAAAAAATGAAGATGATCAATTATCCATTTTACCCAACAAGCACATAAACTTTTTAACTTGATAGTAAAAATCTCTTTCAGTTGCTTCCACTTTCTGTCCCAGAGACACAATAGTAATGTGAAAACAATCTACATATATTGAAAGATTTCCCTTCTATTCTTGTCCATCATTCCAATCATTTGGCCAACAGGACAAAAAGCGAAAAGGGTGAATTTCTCTAACCAAACCACTGGTTCCTGCATGCAACTTAGGTTTTGGATGTGTGGTCACACTTTTAATAGTATATTTACCAAACCAAACGAGAGTAAATAAGACAAGGTCATTGATAGAGCTTACAAATGCTCAGATCATATTCTCATTACAACCTTCTAAGGTTTCTGGAGGCCATAAGACAAAGTATTTGGATGCCTTCTATCTGGCCTGCTAATGGTCTCCTTACATTACCATCTGTTGCAATAAATTTTTTCCTCAATTAGACGGCCAGCTTTAAACATGAAAAAAAGGAACATTAGATAACGAAGACAAAAGGTCCCTAAATAAACATTTCTTGCAGTGAAAGTTGTACCCAATGGTGGATCCCTGTGCAGAACTGGGGGCTTTCCTGGTGAACCAACCTAGGTTATGTACACACATGAGATGATTCTCGCCCGATATCTTTGGGCCCCCATGAGAATCTGATGTACAACTATCACTCAATGTCATTCCTGGATCAGTTCTAAAAGGACCAACGGAAAACGACTGCTGTACAAGTCAATGGAGAAGAGCACAATGGGGGGCGCTCAACCATTCTCCCCCATAGAACAGAACAGCTCTGAAAACGTTGGTTCATCTGTCACCTTTTTGTTACTGGAAACATCCACAAAAGATTGTTTTCAGTGACAGCGCGTGTACCCAGCCTTAGGGCTACTGTGGGGACCCCTGTTAGTTTAGCAAGGTCCAGAGCCCTTGTGTATATATTAAACCTTCCTTTATCCATCCCTGGCTCATTGTACAAAAAAAGAGCCAGGTTAGACGTTTTCGTACAATTTCCCAATTTTTGTACAGTCCATAACATAAAACAATAACAAAGTAAAAGCTTTAAAATAAGAAAATAAAATTGATACTGGTATTTGAAGTGATCAAAGACCCGGAAACATTATACTAAAACAAAGCTGCTGCACGCATTCATCACACAACATGGCCAATGGATCATAAAGACAACAATTGCACAATTGAAATTTTGTAACATTGTTCATGTTAGGTTAATATTTTTCTGGCATTCATCTTTCTATTGTAGTACAATAAAAGAAAATGCATTGAAATCGACTGTGTACAATTCCCCCGGACAGTTTAATAATAATAATGATGCCACCGCTTGGGTGAATGATTGCTCCATCGATGAATAATTATTTTTGAAATACGGTGGAGGTGAGGGAGGGGTTAGTCGATGGCTTGTGATCTGTTACCTGCTTTCTAAGAATAATAATACGCTCGGATACATTGAGTATTATTCCCATTCTCTTTCCATGTTATTCTCCGATAAGCGGTGACCTTACAGCTGCTCTCTACCCATCACCATCAGATAATCTGCACATTCCAATACTAGTTAGAATTATCTAACTCAGTAACTCACCCATATTGTGGAGAGCCAAGCCGGGCGTGTGTGACACTCGTGACAAGTGGAAAGAGAATGAAACACTTAGACGGGAATAAATGATGACAACAGCTGACAGGCATTCCTGGCCAAGCCCAACCCAGCTCTGCTGCCGAGCAAAATGGGAAACAGAACCTCATGGCCATGATCGAGGAGGTTTTGTGGTCAAGGATATAGGAGAAGTGTCGGAGGGAAGGGAGGGGGCGACAGGAGTTTTTGTTTCAAAAATAGCTTGTATACCAAAACAAGTCTTTATAATAGACAGGAGACTAAGGCTGGCCATGAACGAATCGGTTTTCTTATTCGATGGAGAATGGAGCATTGAGTGCTGTGTGTGATGGAACGAGCAAGTGATTGATCAATGGTTGACCTCCAATATTTTTTATATAGTATTTATATAGCACCAACATATTACACAGCGCAGTACAAAGTCCATAGACATGGCACTAGCTATCCCTCAAAGGAGCTCACAATCCAATGTCCCTACCATAGTCATATTTTTTTTAACAGGGCAATTTTTAGGGGAGCCAATTATCCTAACTGCATGTTTTTGGAATGTGGGATGAAACCGGTGTACCAGGAGGAAACCCACACAAATATGGGGAGAACCTGCAAACTCCATGCAGATAGTGTCCTGGCTGAGATTGGAACCTGGGACCCAGGGAGCCACCATACTGTTGAATGATTTGAAAATCAATCAAATTAAAGGTAATTTATGTATGGCTAGACTCTGACATGACAGTGACAGTGGGGACCATTACTAGGAGGACAATCGTAGGGAGGACCATGGCTGATAAGACAATAAGGGAGAGGACCATGACAAAAAGGACCTTTACAGCGTGGGCCATCACAATCAGGACCATGACAATGAGAATCATGACAACAAGGACTATTACAAGGAGGACCATCACAGTGAGGACCATGATTGATAAGAGCATTTCAGGGACGACCATTGTAAAGAGGACCATGACTCATATGGCCATGAGAGATATAACCACCCAAGGGAGGACCATGATAGTAAGGAACTTCACTGGGAGGACCATGACTGATAAGAGCATGATAGGAAGGATCATGTTATTAAGGACAAGGATATTAAGCACCATCACAGAAAGGTCCATGACTGATAAGACCGTGACGGGGAGGACCATGACAGTGAGGATCATTACGGGGAGGACCATCTGAGATCCCTACAATCCAATCTGGAACCATATTCAGGAACTGTGTGGATAGCATTCACCTGTTCCAGGCCTTCAGGTCTGAGTAAGAAGGTGAACACGGTAGACACGTGTGTCATATACAGAACATGTAAAACACCTGAAATATAGGATGACTCACGGGGAAGCAGTTATTCCAGACAGCTCATGTACTGACAAGTGCTCAATTTGCTGCCAGGGCATCCAAAGCCCTGACTCACATCAACATGCTGGAACTTAGTTAAACAGCAGCATGGAAGATCACATGACCTCCAAACTGGTCACATGACATCACCCCTGGTGCATTTTTGTCTATGAGGTCCCTGTGTTCCCCCTGCTGCTCTATAAAGTCGCAAAGGTAAAAATGAAGATTTTCCACTGCTGAGCACTCAGCAATGGCTCATCATTCACCAGAAATGAAAATATTGTTCCAGTTTTGTTTTTGCCATCGAGCTTCACGCGTGACAGATTCACTTTGTATCATCAGGAATTCAATATCCATCCAGTCGCTGAGGATGAAATATATTAATGTAAAGCGATTGCCTTACAACTGAATTTTCCATTGGAATCTGAGCTGATGAAATGATTCTGTCTGCTGATGAGTTGAAGGGACCTTCCGTGTGTAACCGTTACACAGCAAAATGAGAGGTGTGAAACTGGCCATAGACATGAGATGACAGATGTCCAATCCAATTATTAAAGCCTACTCATGAGCACTGTGAAAAGCCTGCTGAATATGGTGCAGTCTGTAGGTGGCGCCTGTGTCATATCTATCCATAGGGAAGGCCTTGTACATCCAGACAGGCAGGTAAGTCGTTTCCTGATTCCTGACCATGGTACTGATATGGGCCACACAGCAACAATGATGTACAATATGGTGCCCAGTACTCATCGCCCTCTCCTCTCCTCAATCAGCCTGATAATGTGCAAGGCTTATATATATCTCATAGATATCTCTTCTCCTCCAGGCTAGGCCTGCACTTTCCACCTGAACACAAAGCATCTCATCATGGAGGATACTCATAGTGCTGATATCAGAGAAGGACAAGGGGAGGGGGAGAGGAGAATAGAGAGGAAAGCAAATACCAGGGAGAGGAGAGGGGAGAGAACAAGAATATAGAGCAAAGATATATATATATATATATTTCCCCCACCCCCTAGATTGTAAGCTCTTCTGGTCAGGGTCCTCTCCTCCTGTATCACTGTCTGTATCTGTCTGTCATTTGCAATCCCTATTTAATGAGAGGAGAGATAGGGAAAAGAGGGAGAGGAGAGAGGAAAGGAGAAATAGAGCAGAGAAATGAGAAAGAAATGGAATAAAGAGGAGAGTGAAGGTAAAGAGAACAGATGATAAACAGGAAGAGCGGAGACGTAAAGGAGGAGTTGGGAAAGAAATAAGTAGAGAAGAGAGAGAAGGATAACTGAGAGGGAATAAACAAACAATAGTGAGAGGTGAGGCGAGAAAATGAGAAAAAGAGAGGAAAATAAATGAGAGGCTAGGGAGAAGAGAGAAAGAATGGGAGGTAAGGAGAATAGAAAGAGGAAGAGAATAGAGGGAGAAGAGAGGGAAAGGGAAAAAAGAGAAAGTGGAGGCAAGGATATTGGAGAATGGAGAGGAGGGGGGCAGAAGAGAGAGAGGAGAGGGAAGAGAAGAAGAATTGAGAGATGAGTGGGGGAAGAGCAACAATGAGAGCAGTGGAGGGAGAAGGAGAATAATGAGAGGAGAGAAAAGAATAAAGAGATGAGAATGCAGAGAAAAAGGAGAATAAGTAGAGGAGTGGGAAGGTATAGAGGATAGAGAGAAGCAAAGGAGAGAGAATAAGAAGAGAAGAGTAGATAGATGAGAGAAGTGCTGCGAAAAAAAAAGAATAAAGAAAAAAAGATTAGGAGATGGAGTAGGTGAGGAGAGGAGAAAAGGAGAATAGAGATAGGAGAGGGAATGAAAGAATATTATGGTAAGAAAGAGGAAGAAAAAGGAATAGAGGGAGAAAAGAAGAAAAGGGAATAAGTGAAAGATGTAAGGAAAGGAGAGGAGATAATAGGAAATACAGACAGGAGCAGGAGGGTAAGGGGGGACTGAGGAGAGAGAAGAGAAGAAACATACAGTCAGTGAAGGACAAGAAGAGAGATAGAGAGGAAAAGAGAAAAGTCAAGTGTGAGCGATGTGGGAAGTGAAGAAGGAGAGAAAGACTGAGAAAAGGAAAATGGAAAGTGGAGAAAAAGAGAGAGGGGCAGGGTGAAAGGATAAAGAAAGGAGAGGGGAGGGAGGAGGCAAGGACAAGAGAAAAACAGAGTGAGAAAGGAGAAAGAAAGAAAGAAAGAGGAGAGGAGAGAGAAGGAGAATAGAGAGAATAGAGGGAAGGTATGAAGAATGAAGAGAGAACAGAGAGAACAGAGGGATGAGAGAGGAAAAGACAAATGTGAGGAGTGTGGGAAGGAAAGTATACAGAGAAGAGAGGAAGTTATTTTCTGTCTCTGCTTTCTCTACAAATTAAATAAATCATGTGATATTTAAAATAGTTTTGGCTTTATGTTAATCAATCAGCAATGGCTTTCCTTTCTTGTGATTGCTGTAAATTGATGATCTGTGATGTCAGTGCTGGCTGTGTGTGATGTTATTAAGGAATGCTCCCCCCACCCCCCCCATCCTCCCCTCCCCCAGCACAATGTGGCTCTGTGTTTGTTTCTGCATGCAGAAGATAATTGCAATACACAAACCAGGATTCCCATCCTTCCTCCTGATCCCACCAATCCCAGCTCTGGATTGCACAGAAATGAAATAAGAATATTTTATCAGTTTGGATACTTTGTATATGTTTGTAGAAGATTTGTAGCATCCCCAGGGAGGGGGAGGGGGGGCTGATGAATGATTCATGCCATGGACAGGGGGATCATGTGACAGCTGTGACACCAACCTGTCAATGGAGCCAATTTGTGTCACCATCTGGGGAAGAAAAAATAAATGGAATCACCGGGGACACAAAGGAGGCCGAGACCCTACGATGGGCCCTATACAGAGGCCCCGGGGTATTTTTGGATCTGCTGGGCCCTGGATACAAAAAAATAAAAAATAAATCCAATCTGCACAATGCAAAAGTTTATATTGAGGAGGAACTACAAATCCCAGCATGCCATATAACCGGTGCACAGTAAAAGTAAGACTGGTGGTGGACTACAAGTCCCAGCGAATAGCTTAGGAAGCTGCAATATAAAAAAGTTCACTTTAAAAATTTGAGGCACTACAAGTCCCACCATGCAATAGACCTGCAGTACAATCCAGGACCCCAATACCCCAGGGCCTGGGGCCCTAAAGCAGCTAGTATAAGGAAGCGTATCTGTCCTTGTTTTAGCTTCTTTTACCATTGCACATGAAAGGGAGCATGAAGGAGGAATGAGCAGAAGGATGACCCCATCAAAGATCCGCTACTCCTTCTTTGCCCTTCTTTGTTCTTTGACCATCCACACTGCTGCAGGTTGTTTCCTGTTCGTATGCTTTCATGATCATTAGCAGACTGCAAGAAATTTGCAGCTAGATCACTAGACTGACCAATCAGAACTGGAGTCAGATTCAGCAAGTCTGTCTGACTGTATACTGCACCCCATTCCTGGAGCAGGTGGACTACATCTCCCAGCATGCAATATACACAGACTAAGAGGGCTCTTTGGACCTCCAGGCCATGGGACTATAACCCCCATCAGGCAGTAAGTCCCAATATTTACCAGGGTATAGTAGACATTTTCCCTATGATAGAAGAGGGTGGGCCCATGGGCTAAAGGTCATGAGTCACTGTGACCCCCAATTCCTAAAACCAACCCCAACGGTCCCATGTTTAGGAGAATAGCTGTCATTAAAGATAAGGGCCCCAAAGATCCATCCCAGATTCTTTCATTCCTATTGGTTATGGGCTGCAAGACCCTGCTGGGGATACCACTGATGGGCCCTACTAACCGGGTGAACCTGGGGGCACTTGCCCCATTTTTATTATGAAATTGGACTTGTAGAAGCCACCTGCCCCATCCAGGGGTACCTGCACTGAGCCATACCTGGCAGGTGCTCCAGGACCCCCCGGAACATAGAAGACCCATCCACATACAAGGCAGCTGAGGTATAAATGGGGGGCAACACAGCTGCTTTTACCCCTCAGGGCCCAACAATATTGCCGATTGGCCCATCCCCCTCATTGCATCCTCAGCCCAAGCGAGGCCTTTGTACGGTAATCGGTAGGCAGAACGAGGGCCCTCAGGGTGGCAGCTACGCCCCTGCTCGGTGTCCTCCAGGGCCAATTCTATTTAAACCCAAAAACATCCAAAAAATGCCGACATCGCCCCCCCACCCTACGACACCAAAACACAAACAAACCAGGCAGACACGCGGAAAGTGCTGACCCAGAAATGGCCAATCCAGGCGTTTGTTGGCATCAGATAAAAATTGGGGAGATGACAAGGTGACCCGGGGGGCCAGGACACAAAAATGATGCAGAAATAGGGAACGGCCATATGAAAGAGACTCTAATGAATGCAGCCAGCAGCTGTCACCTCTCCGCTGCAAGGACAATGGCTCAGCATGCCGACCCCCATTCCCCCCGATCCCCCCAATCCTTACCTCCAGGCCCTCACAATGCCCGGCTCCTTCCTAGCTCTCACCGTACACCCGTCATGGCATTCCTGGCATTGGAGAGGGACGATGGCACCGACCCACCATCAGGCAGCCAGTGCAGCTGTTGTGACGTCAGTAGGGACCGGAGGGAGCGGAGAGGCTGCCAGGGATGCGGAGTGATAGGCGGGGAGGATGGAGAGGAGGCGCAGCAACAGCATTAACTCCTTCCCTGCCCCCCCCACCGCTTACATAACCGCGCAGGCACAAGCGACAACCATTGAGGCGTCTGGGACGCATTTATTGCCAATTCTAATCATGCGCATTAAACGTCACAAAAAATGCACCATTTACTTTATTTTATTTATAAAAACTAAAAACGCCAAACACCAAAATCAACACCCCGGACACAGCGTGGGCACAGGCGCAAGTCTCTGACGCAGAACGGCAGCGCATGGGAAGCACCAGTATGCATGGGCGGTGCATGGCCCATATTAAATCAAATTGGGGCTGGGCTAAGCACATGTTCAATAAAATTGGGGCGGAGCTACGCTCATGTGCAATAAAATTGGGGTGGGGCTACGCACATGTTCAATAAAATTGGGGCAGGGCTATGCACAGGTTTGATAAAATTGGGGCGGAGCTACGCACATGTGCACATGTTCAATAAAATTGGGGCAGGGCTATGCACAGGTTTGATAAAGTTGGGGCGGAGCTATGCACATGTTCCATAAACATTGGGGTGGGGCTATGCACATGTTCCATAAAACTGGGGCGGAGCTACTCATATGTTCCATAAAATTGGAGCTACACATAAGGTGGCACATTTTGTTTTTCCCATGTGAACGTGCGATTGGTGGTCTATTTTATTGAAAACGGATCACAAGTCCTGAAAATAGACATTTTTGCTTGTTGTAACACATGTGCATCGACGCTGTTCACATGCGGAATGTGCCGCCCCTCGGAGCAGGATTTTGTTACAGCCCAGAGAAGATACAAGATCATTTTCAGGATTTTTATCACTGTTGATCCTGCTGTGAGGATTCTTGCGCTGGCTGTATTAGGGTGACAACGCCCTGTTTATGTTTCCTAATTGCTTTTTTGCGTTGTCACCCTGTTACAGGGGCTTCTAATAGAGGTATAATGGCTGTCAATGCACAATATGCAGGCATGGTCTGCTGCTGTCACTATCAGGATTCCCCCCTGCCATGTACACAGGAAGTAGCTGCAAAGATGCTGCAGGAGATCCGCATCACTGAGATGTATTAAAAAAAAAAAACATAAACTGTACCTGTGCTGATGTGGTATGGTTTACACCTAGCAGCCATTGTTAAGGACAGAGATACAGGCAACCAGTAGAGGGAGTTATTAGACATTTACAAAGCAAAATATGGGACAGCAAACAAGTAAAATGGGAAAGTAATTATTTAGTCCACATATGTGTGTAGCAATACATGATATGTGTAACTTACCTGGGTGCAGGATGCTTACATATGGATGCATGAGGACTGGGTGTCCCTACTTCTTTTATTATTATGCTATGTTCTATTCAATTTTAAGTCTTTGTTACTTTTATTATCTGTTCATGATTTTTTTTATCACAAGAAGGCTGTGACGCCCCCGTGTGATAGTATTGTGCAGTGACAGGTCCTCTTGATGGAGGGCAGTTCGATGATAATCAGTTCTGATTGCTGCGATGTGAACGTAGAAAGAGATTGCATGCTGTAAGGCCAATTTTTTTATAAATCGGCTCAGATCTAATGAAACAATTTCTGACTGATTCATTTACCGGTGTCCCCAATTGGAGGATTTCCCCCACTTCCTGTTCTGGTGACAACTTTTGTTGCTAAGGAAGGTGAATCCTCCCAGTGGGGACACAAAAAAGAGTAAAAGAAAAAGGACATTGTAACCCCCCTGGTTCCTTTTAACTAAGGATAACACGGCGCCATGTTTATTCTGGATCACGCCTGGACCCCGCTGTGTCCCCCTCCTCCAGGACAGACTGTTCCCTGATTGCACCGGATGGGAGGATTTTCCTGGCTGCCTCTGAGAATTCCTCAGAAGGGATTTTTTCCTTTTTTCCTCGTCATGACGTCACAGCGCATTCCAGACATTTCTCACACAGGCCGGGCGTCTGACAGCAAAACGCTGGAAGTGTCTGACAGGATACCGAGAGCGCCGCATGGACACGCGCTACACAACCCATCCTGCGCGTTCACACTGCAATAATATGAACTATTTTAGACATAAAGCGCCAACATATTCCATAGCGTTGTACAAACAATGACACAGGAGGAGGATGTGACAACAGGGGGTGACACACACACAGGTGGAAGTGCAACATGACGCACAGTAACGCAATTCCGTGTGCTGCACATCAGATCTAGAATCTGGGCTGCGTTTTTGGAACAGACTGTGTGACTGGGCCCTGAAATTACCAAAAAGGGGCCACTGAAAATTACTGAGGACCATGACAAAATTTTGATTTAAAAAAAATGCTTTACCTGACCACAAGGGGGCAAAATGGAAAGTATTTCTATGATACCCTCATATGGAATTTTTTGTGATTTTCAATAGAACGCGCGCCACCTATGAACAATGTTGGGTATTGCAGGTGAATAGCACTCACCTTTGCAGGACTGAGATTCCAGGTTCAAATCGCAACTTGGATGTTATCTGCATGGAGTTTGTTCTCCCTTTGTTTACAGTGCTGGGGAATATGTTGGTAAATATATTTTTCTTTTTTTCACACATCCCCCCCACCCCCACTGTTCTGCACAGCTACAAATGCAGCCTGCAGTATATGCAGAAAAGTGATGGCTGATGCTGGCAGTTCATTTTTCAGCCACCATATTGACCACAGTGACTGATCCCCATGGTCACGTCAGTGATGGTGCAGTCTCTAGAAGGACAAACAGCTACAAGTTTCTGTTGGAAAATAAAATAAAATATCACATATCTCTCAACAGGGGGCGCCACGGCTGATTGATTAATAAATTGGGGACATCCAGGTATTAGGGATCTGTGAATCTGTACAGATGAATGAACTATTCACCAAAAAAATGAAATTAACATGAAGCTGCAGGGTACAAGTCAGAAATAACACATCATTATTCCAGCCAGCAGGTGGCGCACTCAGGCCTCGTTTACAGTGTCATTGGTTTTGCTGCTTACAGGGCTCCAATACAGCTGAATAAATGTAATGCTCACTCCTCCCCTTTCCTGCCAGCTCCGTTCAGACGGATCTACAAGGAGATTCAATTAGAGAGAGGTAAGCTGACAGCACACAGCTAATGCTCTGCTACTTCCTGTAGGCAATAGAAAATCCAGCGCCTCATACCCTGAATGCCATGTGGATGTAAATAGTGCAGGAGTTGAAAGAACAGATCTGCAGCATGCCACGTAATGTATCAGCAAAGTCACTGCACTGGAGCTCAAGGATGTCTTTTTAATAATGAATGTTGGAAAATTTCTGAAAAAAAAATAATACCATTGCTTGGTATGTCATAAATTCATCTATTTAGAATAGTGAAGCTAAAGACAGGTCCTCTTTAACTCCAACAGTATTCTGCTTAAAGTACCCAAACCTTGATTGTGCACTACTGCCCCTGCTGGCCAGTCTGGGTACTGACCAGAAATCAAAATGCCAATAAGAGCCCTCCTCCTATAACTTGATATTTCTCTATACTTTTTATAATATCCCCTCGTCTGTGGAGGGGGGGCGGAGCACACATTTGGAGACTAAACCAGCCAATCACTATTCTTTATTCATCAGTGAAAATGTATTTTTATTGTACATTAGTAACAAAAACAAGGAACAGATACAATGTTTGACTTTTGAATTTCTTTTATCATATAAAAAATTACATCATATTCAATATAACTGATAATAAAAAAAAATCCCTGTCAACGGCATACAGCAATGGCGGCCAGTTTGTGGGAGGGGCTAAATGATGCGGATGGACTGTTCGCGGTCCCTGGAGGCCGGGTATAACTAACGGATATTTACTAACACAGAATAATATATAGAGAAGTGTCTATACCTGCATCGCCCCCCAGCAGCCAATAATCTTCAATGACGGCATGTAAAGCCTGAAGCTGATTGGTTCATTAGAAAAACAAAAACAATTGCCTAGCAATCAAATTTCAGCTGCTTTTTGATTGGTTGCAATGCACCATTGTAGTTTATGAATAGAAAACTA
>NC_092863.1:104134149-104212170 GCF_032062135.1 Pyxicephalus adspersus | reverse complement strand
GCCTTTTTTTTTTCTTAAATATTATTTAATAAAACGGTGTACCAAATAAGACCTTAGTGGCTTCCCTGGACTTTACTAACATACAAAAAATGGAGGAGTTTACATTTTCTTAAATTCCGATGTTATTTCCCCAGATTCCACAGGAATGTTTTAGGGTAAAAAAAAAGGGGCACAAGATAGATTTCTCTTAAAGGCCACTGCTGTATCCAAGTGCAATAGTTGACGTTAACCAAACCCTACAAAAATATATTTTTTTCTTTGGCGATTTAGTGTTCTGGCTGTCTAATAAAACAGTTCCTTGTCCAAGATGGCTGCCACGTGGGCTGCCCAGGATAAATATGGCTGTGCATCCAAAATCTTCCAGCGATAGGATTCTCAGACATGGCAGAAAATTAGAAACCGTCCATAGTCCATGCCTTGGCAGACCGTTTGGGGACAACATGGCGTTTGCTGTCCCGGCCGACTCCTTGCCCTCTTGTTCTTCCCCCTTTCTAATAGTTGCGGTTCCTGTCGTTGGGGGAAAATTTCCCTGTCTGGTGGAATTGCATTCTGGGGCGAAAGTTCCTGCCTGAGGTGATGAGGTCTCCATAGCCCTGTTGGTGGGAGAAGGCGTATCCAGAACGGCGGGAGCTGGTGCGTCGGACCCGTGCACGGCGAGGAGGGGGGACTGGACGCTTCTTTGCCTCTCTGATTTTTTTCTGCACCTACAAAATGCAAAATATTCATGTTTATTACTTTATAATTTTGTATAATTTTACAAAAAGTAGTAAAGGGTTAAAAATCCTGGGTAATTTTGGATGTCTGAGACTTGAAGAGAATTCCTATTACTTCCTGTCTCAAAGGAACAACAGGAAGTGAAGAGATTCTCCTCTTATAGTTATCAGGGAAAACTTACCGTATGATTTGCTTTTACATATACTTTAAGTGTGACCTCTAGTGGCACATCAGTGTAATACCATTATATTAAGCACAATGCCTCACCCCCTTTAACATGCATAACACACTGTCTAATACCTCCACATTGAATTCTAACATCATAAATGTTTATATGGAATGTCCTGAGACTAAATGTGAGAAGTAGAAGGAATAGTAGAGATATGGTCTTACCCGATCACTGAAGGTGGGTTTCAGCAGCGACCTCAGGAACCTGTAGGCCACCACGGGAAGGACGCAGAGGACAACAGTCAGGAAAATGGCGAGCCAAATACTGGGCTGGTTTAAGGAGTTCCGCGCCGTCCCTGGGGGGAAACACAAAGCCATGAAATTCCAAATGGTATATAATATTACTAATGTATACATATAATTTGTGTTTTATACCAATTACTCATTTCATGTACACATGAAACTTTCCGTCATCATCCAGTCCATCATTGAGTGGGAGACTCAGCTGAAATTGGCCAGATTGCCAGGCACTGAGCAAATGTTTGTTCCACATCCAGCCATATGTAGAGGGAAATGTATAGCATGGACACATAGCATATGGATGGCTAGGTGACAACATATGCCAAATATTGGGAAGGTTTAAAAGGAAAAACTCATTAAAAAGTCAAATTTGTACAATATGGCTCCTGTTTAGCTGCTGATTATAGAGAATTAGATTTCTATTGTTTTTCTCCTGGGACATTCATGAGCTCTGCATGGTATGCCAGTTTATGTCATGTGACCATTTATTCAATATAAAGATTGGCACCTATCCTGAGCTGAAGATTCATAAAAAGCTAATGTGCTATAAGAAAGTCATAGCCCTCATTTAAAACAAAATTGGTCATGAAGAATGCCATTGGACCACTAAATTAAATCATGGACCTGGAAAAAGTATGCAAATTTGGACTTCTGACTTTTCTGAGCCGCTTTTATATTCAGTGTCGGTGACTTAACTTCTGAAGGCAATGAGTGCAAGCTACTTGCTGATGGCAGCCCTCCTAATTGACAAGTGCCCACACTGCAGGATTATCACCACTCACCAATGAACGGGAAGGAAGCCGTGAAGATCAGATACATTCCATCACTGTACATGGTGAAACTGATGGCAAAGTAGACGGCTATGCTGCCCCAAATGAAGAACTGGTTCACCGCTGTCCAGTATGCCGTGTCCAAGCCAATCTAGGAGAAAAAAAAGGAGATGGTGATGCCAAATTGGAATATTGGAGGCTTTTGCTGTAGAACTACAAATGTCCTCCCACCATGAGCCTGTTCTTGCAGCAGGTAAATGTTGCAGCAAGGATGCAGAGGTAGGACATTATAGACCCATCACTTACCTGGGCCGACACAACAAGCAGGAGACACGTCTGAGCCATCAAGGCAAAGGATTGGTAGTCCGAGATGGCTTTCCCATCATCCCTCACTGTGTCGTACAGCGCCCCATAGGGAATGAAGAACAGGACCAGGGAGCTGTACACCCCGTGGATCACTCATTTCACAAACTCCTTGATGTTGAAGTAACGATTTTTCTGCCCTGGTTCATACAGCTGTGGGTACTCCATGCTCCATCGGTCATCCACATCCTGTAATAGACACACATTCATACTTTTCTATTTCTATTTTGAGCTTTGATTGGTGGATCGATTTGGAAGGAATAAGAAATATCAAACCTTGTTACAATGTTTCATATCAATAAATTAATTTCATCAGTTTTTGGCTTCTATACCGAGCTTACATGGGTCAACTGCCATGAGCGTCTGTTGGTATGGAGGCAATGACCGGGGTTGGTGTTTCTGGAGTCAGGGTCAAATTTTGGCATAGGTGGCCCAAATGACCAGCTAGCTAGGATGTCAGTAACCTGGAGGGCATCCATCTGAAGCCGACACTGATGCCATGTGTGTCTGTTGGAATAGAAGCAATGGCTCTTACGCCTGGGGTTGGTGTCTGGAGTCAGGGCCAATTCTTGGCATAGGTGGCCCAAATAACCAAATAGCTAGGATGCCAGTAACCTGGAGGACATCCACCCAAAGCAAACACTGCCGCCATATGTTTCTGTTGGTATGAAGCCAATGGCCTTTAAGCCTGGGGTAATTGCCAATTCTTGGCATAGGTGGCCCAAGTGACCAACTAGGATGCTGTTGACATGGATGGCACCCAACCAAAACCAACACTGCCGCCATATGTGTTTAGTGGTATGGAAGCAAAGGCCTTTAAGCCCGGGGTTGGTGTTTGAAGTCAGAGCCATTTCCAAAAATAAACAGCTAGGATGCCAATGACTTAGTAGGGCACCCAGCCAAAGCTAACACTGCCACCATGATAGAGGATTATCATTTGCAGTTGCAGTGCCCCCTGCAGCATTCTCCTGGCTTGATCCCAATGATATCTCCCTCAGCCGCATGTTGTGATGTCAACATTCCACAGGGTGGAGGGGGTACTAGGGTGGTGCCAGGCATGAAAGCTGCAGCAGTTCTGCAATGACAAGACTGAGATAGCATGTATGGCTGTGCTGAAGTAGGGTGAAGCAGGAATTGCATAAAAATGGCCAGAAATATCTCTATAGGGGGATAGAGTAAAGATTTCTGGGTAATCCCAACAAAGAGATGAGACAAAGAAACCTTCATGATGGGCACAGTATATGTGTAGACCCAGAAGCTCAGTGCATGAATAGAATGAACCCCGTATAATGGACACAGGAGAAGTTTAGACCCGGAAAATCAGCATAGAGATGTTGGGAGTTCATTATAATAGGCTAAGCAAGTGTAAATACCCAGAGCACCCCATAATGGATAGAGCAGAACTAAAGAGGAATTTAACGCAGGAATGTTTGGCAACCAATTATAATGGGCACAGCAGGTGCGTAAACCCAGAAACCTAGTGAATGATTTTTTAGGACCTCAAAATAGGAAAAAAAGGTGAAGAGACCTTGTAACTCAGGGCAGAGATGGTGGAACCCCTTATCTTGGGTACAGTAGGTGCACAGACCTGGGAACTAAATGCATGAATGGTAGGCACCTGTTTTAATGGGCACTGCAGGTGAATAGACCCAGGAATTCAGGGCAAAGATGGCGGGAGCTCATTATAATAGACACAGTGCAGCTATCTCACCAACCTCACATGTAGGTGGCCTAATCCTATTTTTCGGCCTTCTTGGGTGCACCAAGGTCATGACCTTGGAACACCAAATAAGGGAGATTAGAGCCATGTGTAATGTGATAATTGTGTTTGGTTTTTTTTTGCAAGGTATTATGTTCATTTTTACATGCCATACCTGATCAAACAGGCTCATCCCCAGCACAGGCAGCGAGGTGTACACTAGATTATACAGTGTAATGAACCATTCATCATAAACCGTCTGCAAAGACAAAGGATGTGCAGGTCACATAATAGAACGTCAGTAATACAAAGTCAACACTAGATGGCAGCAGAGAGCCAGCTCTCACTAACATTACATTGGGGCAGTTTAAAGGGGAACCATCAGGTCTTGTACCCTTTTTGCTCCTGCATATTCATCACTTTTGTGTAATTTCTACCAGTGTAGAATTAATGCCCAACTTGCATACTCTTTCCAGGTTAGTAACTTATTATAGAGAACCTGTTACCTTGTTTCATAGCAAAAACAAGACCCAAGACCTAATAAACTTATTCAGAATGTCCATATCTGAGGATATGTTGCTAATGGCTCACATATTCATTTATTCACCAAAAGGCAGCCCCCTGTATTCTACACAGCAGCACTCCAAGCCAATCTGGATTTGCTGTAATGCACATATGTTGTCCATCTAACACTGAAAGCTTCCCAACAGGAGGAAAGAACAAATGCACTGCTGATCCTTTACTATCCAATCACAGGCTGGAGCAGATCTTGACCAGGCAGATTTGCATACCCTGCACAGAGGTCCAGTGCTGTCTGGAAGGGGTGCTGGGATCATTGGACTAGCTAAGCAGAAGTTCCAATCCTTAACTCTTGTTACATATTTATATTTGTTTCACAGCTGTTTGGTCAATTTCGGACATGTTGTAAAGTCAAAAAATTCTCACCTGAGCAGAGAAGCCGCAGAAGAATCCGTACCAGAAGTGGACCAGGGTGAAGGTGAAGTTCTTGTAGAAGAAGTAGCGAAGGAACTGGCACATGCGGTTGTAGGACCAGCGGCCATGTACCAGTAGGAGGCGCTGCAGGTACCGAAACTGGGCAAAGGAGAAGTCACTGGACAGCACGGCCTGCATACCTTCCTGCCCGCTAATGCCCACCCCAATGTGGGCAGCTGTGGAAGGACAGAAAAGGGTCAGATATGGACAGCTCTGTAGGTGAACATGGACCATGCAAACAGAATCTTCACATTGCTATACTAGTCTGTTCTCCATGATGACCACACATATAACCATGAACAATGACTCATTACTTCCTGATCAGTCTAATGCCCCACCAATGGACTGGAAGTGGGGGGATTTTCTCGTTTACTTTCCTAATGCCCCTCCAATAGGCCAGGATTAGCCTATTTCTGCCCATCCTGTTCCATGTGATGCCTAAGGACAGGAAGTTGGGAGATTTCAATTACTCCCTGTTCTAGATGGTGCCTCCCTAATGGACAGGAAGCAGGGAGATTTTCTCTTACTTCCCATTTAGTCTGATTCCCACCCTAGTCAGGAAGTGTGGAGAATTTTCCAATTCGGGATACGGGCAGCTGAAAAGAGTCAGCATAAGATCTAAGCTTTCCAACCCTACCCGAATTTTTGAAGCCCCACCATGCCCTGTGAGCCTCTGGTACCTGGCCCCCATCCCGCCATGTATTATTCTCAGACATACTTTTAATCATACTGACGTCATTGGCGCCATCTCCAATGGCCAAGGTCACGGCCTTCTTGTACTTCTTCACTAATTGGACCACCTGCGCTTTCTGGAGAGGGGTGACCCGGCAGCAGATCACCGCCTGACACATACTCGCCGTCCTCAGGAGCTCCACCTCCATATTCTCCTCTAGAGCGTAAGCCTATGGGACAAGAGCGTTAGATAAGTCAGGAGCTGGGGCGATTAAGGTACGTAGGTTGGAGAGGGAGTGGCTGGTAATTTGTTGGTCAGTGCCAAGAATGTTTTTAGATTAATTTCGGCTGCCTTACCGGAGCACCAACCCAGCATCATGGTGTATTTTAGTATGGGTTACTCACTCCAGATATTATGCCGTTACCCAAAGGGTCCTGATTACTTGTTAAAAAAAAATAGAACCCAAAAAAAGATTAGGTGATGCAATATGGATACCCCTTTGGAGACACTTTTTTTGCCTCCACTTACCAAACTGTGGCCATTGATGATGATGCCATACGTGTCGTCTCCCTGCAGCTCATCGTCCGGTATCACCTGAGTCTTTTTCGATCCTTTCTTTATCTGAACATTCACATCATAGCTGTCCAAGAAGGAGTCCGGGTTCATCTTTCTCCGAGCAGTCCTGGGAGGGATATGTTATAGCAATGGTCACCCCATAGAGAATCAAGTACTTGGTACATAGGACATTGAATTATGGTAATTAAGGATAGGGCAAAAAATCTCATAAAACCAATTAATTGACCCTCCTGGGCCTTTTTTTTTCGTTTTCTCCTAAACTGCCTGAAATGCTCTTTTTTCACCCCTCATCACAAGGGCCACGTTGGTCTTTAATTCACCAGAACCATAAGGAGGAGTCATGGCGTAACTTCCTCCAGGCATAGGAGACACAAAAAATATGGATTTTCCAACACTTTCTGTACCAGAGACAATAGGCCAGATTATAAAACCTCTAAAAGACTGGAAAAGATATACAATTATGGGAGACCACGAAAGACCCAGCAAACCTGGAATATATCTTGTGCATGATAAAAAAAAAAACATTTGCCAGTTAATAGTGAAATATTTTTTAGAAAATGTTGTTTGATTACCCAGGTTCTCCCATGATATTCTATCTTCTCCAGCCTGGGGGAGCTTTAATAAATCAGGTCCTTTAACCATCAGGACCAATGTGGGTGAATAATACAGACAGCAATAGAAACCTAGTAACAATGCACAGCTGAAAAACACAAAAAGAGTCAAAATAAGGGTGAATGTTCTACCTGAGCTCATCCAGAACCTCTTCAGGGCTGGTGCCTTTGATGATGAAAACCTCCTTCATCTCATCCTGAAGCATGTTACACGAGTATCCAATGTTCTCAGCCGTTTCTGTCAAAGAAAATGTGGGCAAAGGGTGAGATAATATATCACCATAGCACACCCAACAGCTAGTCCCACCAAAGGGACCTGTGGACATTACATCACCAATGAACAATCAACAGCTATGCCTGCCTAACGGACCTCTGGACATTACTAGCCCCACCCAAGGAACCTGTAGACATTACTTCAGCAATGAACATTCAACAGCTAGTCCCTTTAAAAGAGAATATGGACACAACTTCACCAATGAACAACCAACTGCTAGTCTCACCCTAGGAACGTGTGGACACTACTTCACCAATAAACTCCCAACGTCTAGTCCCACCGAAGGACCCCATGGACATTACTTCACAATGAACAATCAACTGCTAGTCCCACCCTAAAAACCTGTGAACATTACTTCACCAATGAACAATCAACAGCTATGCCTGCTGAAGGGACCTTTGGACATTACGAGTTCCACCTGAGGAACCTGTGGACATTACTTCAGCAATGAACAATCAACAGCTAGTCCCACCAAAGGAGAACATCAACATTACTTCACCAATGATCAACCAACATTTAGTCCCACCAAAAGACCCCATGGACACAACTTCAGCAATGAACAACCAACCGCTAGTCCCACCCCCACGAACCTGTGAACGTTATTTCACCAATGAACAATCAACAGCTATGCCTGCCGAAGGGACCTTTGAACATTACTAGTTCCACCCTGTGGACAATAATTCAGCAATGTACAATCAACAGCTAGTCCCACCAAAGGAGAACATGTACCATACTTCACGAATGATCAACCAACATTTAGTCCCACCAAAGGATCCCATGAACACAACTTCACCAATTAACAATCAACAGCTAGTTCCACCATAGGAACCTGTGGACATTATTTCACCAATGAACACCTAACCACTAGTTCCACCAAAAGACCTTGTGGACCCTACTTCAACAATGAACAATCAACAGTTAGTCCTAGCAAAAGACAACATGGACATTTTTACACCAATGATCAACTTACCGATGGGTCCCATGAACAATACTTTACCAATGAACAATCAACAGTCATTCCCACCCAAGGAACCTGTGGACACCATTTCTCCAATGAAAAACCAACAGAGACTTCCACCAAAGGGACGCAAAGATACTACATCACCACAGAACCCGTGCACACATGTATAATATTTCACAAAATTCAGGGATCACTTTCTGCATTTGCAATAGTAAGGACCTAACTAGGGAGGTGGCCCAGATACAATATACATGTTAGCATGCAATGAATGGACACCAATCAGATGCAAATCTGTCATATGAGGAATAAAAAAGTGCTCCTCACCTTGTTTGTCCCCTGTGAGGACCCAAATCTTAATGTCAGCCTTGGTCAGGGTCTCGATGGTGTGAGGGACGCCATCTTGAAGCTTGTCTTCTATGGCAGAGGCTCCAATTAACTATACAGGGAAGAAGGAGATTGCTAAATGCCATTGCATAGATGTCAAACCCTTGTTGTGGGGTAACTCATTAAAAATAAACCTGGGACAAATCTCTTCAAAAGGGATAATCTATACAACAACTAATACAAGACCCACAAATGTCCATCCCCACTGCATTCAATAACTATAAATCTGCATTCTATTATAAATACTGCAGCCGGACTTATCTATCCTTCGCACCTACCTACCCCATCCCACCTACCTACCCCATACACAGCCTTCCCACCTACCTACCCCATACACAATCTGCCCACCTACCTACCCCATACACAGCCTTCCCACCACTCCTCGTCTGCTGCATCTCTTTGTAGTTCTCTTCATTGTCCTATTCGGCTTGCTCCTACTTTCTGCTCATTTAAAAGAGCCTTTAAAACCCAACCAAACTTGCCTACCCGTCTTCTTTTGTCTCTGTTCAGATTTCCCACCATTCCATTTCCCCCTCCTATTGTGTGATACTTCCCCCACCTCTTAGATTGTAAGCTCTTCGGGACAGGGTCCTCTCATCCTGTGTCACTGTCTGTACCTGTCTGTCATTTACAACCACTATTTAATGTACAGCCCTGCTTAATATGTTAGCGCCATATGAATCCTGTTTTTTAATAATAACAACAATATTAATATTAATATTAATAAAGTGGTGTCACCTTCCTGCCATCTAGAAATTGTCGGCTTGGAGATTCATTTCTTATTAAATTTCTGATACGAAAATAATAATAACACATTGGTTTCTTAAATTATAAATGTTAAAAAACTTATTGTGGACATATGGATATCTACTAATATGCCAATCCTGAGAATTTCAGGCATGGTGGAGGTGCCCATGGCACCACCAAAAGTGAAAGATTTATGATTCTATGGTTCCTAGAGCACACTCCAAACACCTTGGGAAATCTTCTAAAATGATGACCCTAAATTAAGCAAGCCAGTAAAAGCCATATTGAGTTTTTTGACATATGCCTAAACCCCACAAGAGTCACCTATTAGTGTGCATTGATGGCAATAAAACATGGTGGATCGGAAAAAATAATTGTGAACCTTCAGGTCAGTCTCGATCTCTTCATACAACATTGACAGCTTCTCCTCGCGATTTTCCAGGGAAGTACTGGCCTCGTGGTGCCGTGTTTTCCAGTCTTCAAAGTAGGTTTTGTCCAAGTCCTTATAGGCCAGAACCAGGGTGCGTAGACCTTCTCCGGCAAACTCCTGAGATGGGAAGACAAGGATGACCAGTCAAAAAGAATTCTTTCAACTGAACATTAGAGATTCACGTTAGGAGAAATTCACTGGTCTTCATCCAGAGGAATCACAACCTGTTTCCTTTAAGGATCATTTCATTCAAAAGAGATATTATGGTTGTTACATCTCAATCCAAAGTCATGACCATTGATGTTGATTTTATATAAGGCTTTCTATAACAACATGTTTGTTGGAATGCTCATGAAGCCAAAGGAGCATTGGTGTGGTTGGGTACTGATCAAACCATTTCTGAATGGAGCCGTACACAGGACTATAGTAGAACACAGAAGGGTGTTCACCAAACTGTGACTACAAGACTGGAAGAGAACAACTGTCTATAAAAGGGTTTCTCATTTTGGGAACCCTTGAAATGACGTTCGGGTCTTCAGGCAACCCCTTACTTAACTACTATATCCACAGCTGACAGTAAATTAGTACTCAGATGCTCAATGGGAGGAATGCCTCTTACATTGCTGGCCATTGGGAAAAATGTCACCATTACAGATAGCCAAAAAGATCATTGGTGCCACCTAAGCTGACCTGAGAGGCACAAATTGCTCATTATTCAAGGAAACCCTAGCAAACTCTGGAGGAACCCATGGAACCAAGTCAGCCCCTGGCCTTTTACCTATCTTGGAAAAATCAAAAATTGAATCTCTCCGCTAAAATTTCTTGCTTTGTTCCTGATCATCTGGGAATTTTGGATGTTACCATCCAACTTCGAGTGTCCCTGAAACATTAAAAAAAAAAGTTGTAAAGACCCAGGAACTCAGCACAGGGATAGTGGGAGAACCTCATAATGGGCACAGAAGCTGAAGAGTAGGAAGGATGGTATGAAACTCTCGTAATGGGCACAGCAGCTTTGCAGACCCGGGAACACAGCACAAGGATGTTAGAAGCACCTTATAGTGGGCACAGAAATGGTACAGACCCTAAAACTCAGTGGAGGGATGGTATGAAACCCTCCCAATGGGCACAGAAGTTGAAGAAACCCAGAAGCTTAGTAGGAAGGATGGTATGAAACTCTCGTAATGGGCACAGCAGCTGTGCAGACCCAGGAACACAGCACAAGGATGTTAGAAGCACCTTATAGTGGGCACAGAAATGGTACAGACCCTAAAACTCAGTGGAGGGATGGTATAAAACTCTAACAATGGGCACAGAAGTTGAAGAAACCCAGAAGCTTAGTAGGAAGGATGGTATGAAACTCTCGTAATGAGCACAGCAGCTGTACAGACCAAGGTACAGAGCACAAGGATGGTGAGAGAACCTCATGGTGGGCACAAAAGCTGAAGAGACACAGAAACTTAGTTAATGGGCACAGCAGCTGTGTAGACTTAGTAGTTAATTTCCAAAGATAGTGGAAACAATTCATAATGGGCACAGTAGGTGTACAGACCCAGGAACTCAGTGTAAAGATGGTGGGAGAACCTTATAATAGGCACAGCAGTTGTGCCAACCCAGGAACTCAGCACAAGGATGTTGGAAGCACCTTAAAATGGCACAGAAGGGGCACGGACAAAGGAACTTAGTGTAGTGATGGTATGAAAAGCTCATATTGGGCACAGCAGCTGTGCACACCCAGTAACTCACGATGGAAACTATTAACAATGGGCACGGCAGTTGTGTAGACCCAGGAACACAGCACAGGGACGGTGGGCAAATTTTATAATGGGCACAGAAGGCGTACAGACCAAGAAACTCAGTGTAGGGATGGTATGAAACCCTCATAATGGGCACAGCAGTTGTGCAGACCCAAGAACTAATTGGTGGAAACCATTAAAATGGTAAATTACAATAGGTGTACTGAGCCAGGATATCAGTGCAAAGATGATGGGAGCTCCCCATAATGGGCACAGCAGATATTAAAGTCTGGGAAGGTAGCACACTGATATTGAGAACCCTAAACATGGGCACGGCAGCTGGACAAAGCTTGGAACTCAGCACAGACGGAATTTTGGTGGACTTACATTCAGATGGTCAGTGGTCACTTCTTTTAAGTCTTCACTTGAGCGGTCGAGGAGTTCGTAGACGATGGTGTCAGCTCCTTTGCAGTAAAGGGTCAGACGCCCCTCTGGGCTCCGCACTGCCAGAAGGAAATAGAGATTTAGCAACACAACATCAAATATAATATATAATTTGGAAAAATAATACAAACCCTGATACTGATAAATACTGCAAATAGAAACATAATTGTAATAGCATAGTACAGAGAAAAAAAACAGAAGAATAGAGAACCAAATCATGGCCAGGTTTCCCAGACTGCCAATGTAGTAGTCATCACCCAGCCATGATTTTGTTCCTCATTATCATGGTAATCCCATCACTCACCAATCACAGACATTCTTTTCCTCTCATTATTAAAGTCCAAAATAGCCAGCAAATCGTAAACCTTGGTCTTGCCCAACTCTACCACAGTGATGGTCTCCGGGGTCCGAGAGCGAAACACAAAGCCAAAGTTCCTGGCAGCTGTCACCAGGGCTCCCTCGTCCGGAGACTGAGCCTGGTACACCAACAGAGACTGCAGACATTGTACAGGAGATGCAAACAGAGATTGCAAACATTAATATTAATCAAATATTGAGCGCCTGTACAAGACTCCATCTGTGCTCAGTGTAAGTGACATTGTCCACATAGTATCATTACCCGGCTTCTTCTCCTCAGACATTGCCGTGTGGCACAGCGCCAGCAGCCGGAAGAACTCATGAGTAGCTGGGTCCTCAATCTTCACCGACTGAACCAATCGGTGATCATGGAAAGCAAACTTGGGGTCGGCCAGAGGATTGTAGGAAAAATCCACCTTTTCTGTGTACTGGGAAAAAGAAACAATGTATCAATGAGATCAATTTACTTAATATTCACACATGATTCTACCTACACATAGCAATTGTTTATTGGAATAATAATACTGTAGAAACAATATTCTTTTCTATAGGAAAAAAATGCAAAATTTGGGATTCACCAGAATGATGTCCAAGCCGGAGTTAGAAGGCTGTGGTTTGTATGTAGCAGGGTTTGCAAATAGTTCTGTGATTCCTTACTGAATCCCATTTTCATACAGTGAAAAATATCAGTTTCTTCGCTGGGGTGTCCAAGTGAAATTTGGCGGAGGTTTTTACCAGTGTGGGTGTTTCAATAGAAAAAGTGATATAAATTTTATATATTAGGATTATGAAACTATTGCCAGTTCAGAGTTCTTGTGCTCTACATACAAATTTTCCCCTTTCCATTCATTGATAAAGTTGATTTCGTTCCTATTAATTTCCTAATGTAACAGCTGTGCACTTTTGACGATTGTCCGCTAGGTGGCAGAAGGTGTCATGGTTTTAATAGGAGAAAAATACAACCATCAAATTCATTACCAGCAAATTTCAGATGAATAGACTGGGGGGCACAATTAATAAATGGAGCTCTTAGTGATAGACATTGGTATTTATTGGTAAGGTTCTGGTGCTGGAGATTGTATGGTGTCATTGAGTCTGGATATTCCATGTTATTATTATTAATATTAATATTAATAAACAGGATTTATATAGCACCAACATATTACGCAGCCCTGTACATTAAATAGGGGTTGCAAAAGACAGACAGATACAGACAGTGACACAGGAGGAGGAGAGGACCCTGCCTCGAAAAGCTTAAGTCTGCTATAGGGTAGGGCTATATACATCTCAAGACTTCATTGGGCAAAATAAAATGCCAGAAAGGAAACCATATAAATCTATATTATATTTAAATGTTCACCTTGGGATCTGTGAATAAATTATTCCCCTGTCAATTCACTCATTCATTTTCTGTATACAAGTAACATTTCCTATTGTGACAGCTGTGCACTTTTGGGTTTGGCCACTAGGTGGCAGAACGAGTCATTGTTTTAATAGGAACTGAAATGAGAATTGTAGACCACCTGTCAGCAGGTGAATTGACAGGGGAATAAAATATAAATTGAGCCCATAGAGTTTGATCCATAGGATTCTGTAATGTGTACCAGCTTACCTCGTTTATCTCCAGCCTATTTCCAGCATAGTCGAACACATCACCTGCAGAGCAGAACAAACACAGCAAGAAATTCCTCATCATTATTTATCAATAATACATTGTTCATCTATTCCATTATCAATATGGAGAATCCATGGTGGTGGTGTAGGTAGCTGGGATGGGCGACACCTTTGTTTAGTGGCAAGTCCTAATAATGGGCACAGCAGGTGTGCAGCTCCAGGGACGGTGGGATAATGAACACAGCAGGTATACAAACCAAGGATAATGTGCACAGCGAATGTACAGACCTAGGAACCCATCACAGAATGGAGTCCTTCATAAAGGGCACAGTGTGTATGCAGACCCAAGAACTTAGGGCAGAGATAATAGGAAGCCATAATAGGTGCAGCAGGTACACAGGTCTAGCCCAGGGATGGCAGAAACCCCTCATAATGGGCATGGCAGGTGTGCAAACCTACGAACAGTGCAGGGATGGCAGAAACCCCTCATATTAGGCACTGTAAGTGTGCTGACCTTATGCAGGTAGTCCCCGATTTAAGGTCATCCAACATATAGATATGAAAAGGGCTTCCCTGCTTGCTGTGTGAAGGAAGGAGGCTTTAAGGGGGAGGGGGCGGTTTGCATGACTTGCAGAAGAAATCTTTTGCTAAACATAGCTGAGGTTGTAGGTGATCTTAGGGGGTGAGCTCTTTCTGCAAGCTCTTGTAACTCTTTAATGACCAAGACAAATTCTGCAGTTGTTTCTTTTTGCATATCAAAGCACAGCTTGCTCCAGAAGATAATGTATGTCTAGTCTCCATAAAGATGTTTTTTTTTTTTTGCTTTGTTTGTGATTAACTCACAGTGAGGATTTTATACAGTAACGGACACCATGCTGCCTAATAATATGTTGAGACAGACATTTGTCCTAATTGCATTTATTAAAAAAAGGTACCTGTTCCGACTTACATACAAATTCAACTTAAGAACAGTCCCTATCTCGTATTTAACCCAGGGACTACCTGTAATAGACACAGCAGGTTTGCAAATCTGGGAACTAGGGAACCGATTTCGCTGACCCATCAGATGTTCCAGGAAATCATTACAGGAGGATTCCCAGAGCTTCTTCAATTGGTGCAGCCCCGGGAATCCTCCTATGTGTGATGCCCGGGCACTAGAGGTAAATTAACCTTTAGTGCCCGGGAATCGCACACAGGAGGAATGATTTCCTGGAACTTCCGATGGGTCTGCGAAATCGGTTCCCTAGTTCCCAGATCTGCATACCTGCTATGTCTAGTAAAGGTAGTCCCCAGGTTACATACGAGATAGGGACTGTTCTTAAGTTGAATTTGTATGTAAGTGGGAACAGGAACATTCTATTAAACTTCTAGTGCTGGGGATCGCACACTGAGCTGATAAATGAATGCAGCCATGGCACAGCCTGTGGGACTTTTTTTTTTAGAAAATTTTCTTTTAAAAGGAAAATTTGATCACGATTGTCGAATTTACACCAACCATTCTCGCTTACAATTTCGGTAACTTAGAATGGCCAAATTCGCTACGAGATCGAGTTTAAAAATCTTGCTCTTTCATCCCTACTGGGAACTAAGCAAAGGGATGATCCGAACTCCTCATAATGGAGACTAGTGGTGTACAGACCTGGGAGCTCAGCACAGAGATGGTGGGAATCTGGGAAACTAGTGCGGCATAGTGAGAATCCCTCATAATGGGCACAGCAAGTTTGCAGGCCCAGGACCCCAGCACCGGGATAGTAAGAACCCCTTATCGTGCACACAGCATGTATGAAGATCCAATACAGAGACTTCAAGAAATACAAATCTCCAAAATCTGCCAAACACTAAAAAGTATTCAATTTTTAGATAGACTGGTACTTCTTGTCATGTAATCTTCTTCTATGAGTCACACGGTGCACATCCAAGTATAGTAATGAGGCTTGGGAAATATTTCACTAAAATATAAACAATGCTGGCCCAGAGAACCAAAAATATTTTAACGATCTATTTATTTATAAATATTATTAAAACGCTTTCAGGGGGGTTTGAAGTATGAAAAGAAGACAACTTGATTGCAGATTTGTATCTCTTATGAATACCATTTGCAATATTAAGGGTAAACTATTTTTTTTAAAGTTGATATTAGTTGGTATATATATAGTTAATATTAAACAAAAAAATTTACATTCTTAAAAAAATTTTAGAATGAGGATTTTTAAAATGACTAAATAAAAATTGAGGACATCTGGGTATATGTACAATCTAAAATGGTAAAGCAAACATAAAGCTACTCAGTAACATATTTTCCACCCTCCTCCATCTCGTTATCTTACAGCACACAGCTTCCATACCTTGGGCTCTATTCGTAAATTATTCCCCCAGCTAAATTCTCTGAAATTCGCTGCTGGTGAATTCTATGTCCATATTTTTCTACAGGTCTCCTAATAAAACAATGACTCGTTCTGCCACCTAGTGGCCAATCATCAAAAGTGCACAGCTGTCACAATAGGAAAGAAACCAATTTTATTAGCGAATTAGAGAATAATTAATAAATAGAGCCCCATAGAGTCAACCTATCATAATAAATTAAAGTTGTCATTTCAGTTACAATAAACCTTCATCTTATACCTCCATAGCTTTATGATCCCACTCACCATAGGAATTGCCATTGATGGAACACTTGTTGAAGGTCATGATGTTCTGGGTGAGAGTTCCGGTCTTGTCAGAGAAGATGTATTTGATCTGCCCCAGCTCCTCATTGAGGGTGGTGGTTCTGGCCTCCGCCGGGGTATCTTTCTTGGGGTAATACATCTTCCGGTCCCAGTTGATGTAGTAGCTGTTCCCCAGCCGAATGATCTCAACACTGCGGCAAGAAAGATTTGGATTTATAGTCAATGTGACCAATAAAATGTCATTTTGTGTGTTTATCCAAGTCCACATATAACTGATCTCCATGCTTTGGTAAGATCTCAGTGGCTAAAATCATCTTAAGCTATGAATGAGACCAATGAGCACCCATTACCTTGCCCCCATCTTGATAATGGAGTCAACCCAGAAGGTGTTACGGTTGGACTTGCTTGTCCCCCTGCTTGCCTGCGGGGTGCCGGACAGTTGCTCCTCATAAAACTAATACCGATTGTACAAGACGTTATGCACACTCGGAGCCCTATGCGCATGCGTACATTGCTGACTGTGCACAGCTACGCGCATGAACGAATGTGCACACACATGTGCTCATTCTTCACTTGCAAGGGCGATTTAGGCCTCCCAATTTCTAGGTGCAGGTTGCTGGATTCTGAACATGTTACTTGCTATGTGCCCAGTCATTTTCTGCCTGATGGACTTCTCAGATGCTGACCTTGGCTTGACCTTGTCTCTTGACCTCAGCTTGTCCCTTACTTTGATTAATGCCTGCACCTGTCCTGACCTCTGGCCGTTCTCGCCTGTTGCTTGCCCTGTCTTGCCTTTGATTCTTGCCAGCTACCCACCCCGAAGTTGGCGTGTTGACCACCCTGTTTGTCCTCAGCCTGTCTGCTTTCACTCCTTCCACTACACTGACCCCTGATTGTCTTGACCTTGATACTTGCTTGCTGCTTGCCCTGACCTTGGACTGTCTTGCCCTTAATTCTGAATTGCCCTGAACTCAACCTGTCAACCACCCCGTCATCAGTTTTCTGCCCCAACCTTGAACCCGCTAGCTGGCTGTCCCTACACCAAAGCTGTCCGATTCTGCTCATGCCTGGTGGGGAGAACATGGGAGCTGGTGACATCTCTGCAGCAGAGTAGCCCTGTGGCTGCTAGGTTTACTGCCCCATTACCCCGTGTGAGATGCTCTGGTGAAGACCAGGAGTCACATAGATTCTGCTCCTTTGGTGATCCCAAGCACCTGCCAGGGGGTAAAGTAGGGAATTGCCTCCAGCCCTATAGCCTTGTATGAGCCACCACACCAACCAATTCCCATCACCAATCTTACCTTACGTAGAGTGAGATGGGCACCACTGTATTGAGGATAATGACATAGGACCAGAACATGAGGAACCCTGAGAATGCTGCATTGTCAACGCCTTCCGGCCATGGGAGATACACCTGGAAGTAATAGCCTTGCTTGGATTCCCAAATCCCATTGCCTATGGCCAAGATGATGCACATAACCGCCAAGAAGACAAAGATCTGCCAAGAAATAAAAAAGTTGTGTTGAAGGATCTTGATTTCAATACTATTCCTTGGGTCGTTTGGTGGAGAAAAAGTCCCTCTTCCCGTGATTCTGTGGCCATGACACCTACCCATAGCACCAGAATATTCATAAGACGGTCTATACTGGTTCTCTTCAGGGTGGTCCGGCCACTGTTTTGCATCAGCTTGGTGTCCGGTCCTGCAAAATGATAAAACCCCAATGTAAAAAGAACTCATAATATACATAATGGTTATCCTATAACCCTTCTAGCAATAAAGAGGACCTGTTACTATCACAACCCTTCTAACCTGCAAAGATGACCATGCCGAAGCACCACTCTGTGTTTCTGAGGGTGCAGCCACGTAGCAGGATCTTGCCATTGTCCAGAGCATATTTTTCACCCTGAAAAGTCAATGTTCCGGTGAAAGTGTCCAGGCGGTTATTGGGAGCCTCGCATGCTACTTCGCCTACAGAGAAGGTGATATTTTTTTTTTCTGAGGTTTAAAGTAAAATAAAAACATTTATTCCAAATATGAGCTTTGAGTATGCACCATACCATCAAACCGGGACAACTGGTTCAGGTCTTCCCCCATGTCCGCTGTTATGGTCAGCGCCTGCTTCACCTTCAGGTTGGTTTCCCTGAAATAAAGTACATGATGTGAGAAGCTTAAATGTGAGGGCCCGGGGCCCCTGAATCATCAATCTGTGATCACAGTCAATAATGCAAATTGCATTTTTTCATTTTGGATACGTTATAGAGGGGTCACACCACACCAATGCAGCTGCAGCTAACACAACTTTCAGTGCACCGCAAATGCATGCTAACACACTACTGTGCATTGTGGTGGAAAATGCTAAGGCCAATCTAAAATGAACGGGTCAACTTAGCACAACATATGTTAGCCATATGGGTATGTTCCCACAGAGTCCTAAGGGTCTTTTCATAAATGTCCTCACCCAATATTTACCCAAATTTTACACTTTTTATAGATTGGATTTAATTAGAAAATGTGTGAATCAAATTTGTTGAAGATTCATACATTTTATGAAAAAATTTGGGTAAAATTTTGGTGAAAATTTGTGAAAATATTTTCAAATCTTGTACTTTTTCTGCTGTTTCTTTGATTCCTACAAATAATGTTTCCTTATTTCTTTTTGTCCTGGTGACAACTTTCAATAGGCAGGAGATGAGAAGGCAACGGGGACAATGACAGCTTATACAGATTTAAGATTTCCCAAATTATCATCGGAAAATTGTGCATGATCCATGATCATTCCTACAAGCATTCAAATATGGTGGATCCAGTCATGTATAGAATCATATCATTGTTATGTATAGAATCATATCATTCTTATATGTAAGGAATCATAATATTGTCATGTATGAAATCATATCGTCACGTGTCAGGAGTCATATCATTGTCATATGAAAGGAATCATATCTTTGTCATTTAAGAAATCATATCATTGTCATATGTCAGGAATCATATTATTGTCATGTAGGGAATCATATCATTGTCATATGTCAGGAATCATATCATTGTCATATGTCAGGAATCATATTATTGTCATATGTAAGAAATCATAATATTGTCATATGTAAGAAATCATAATATTGTCATATGTAAGGAATCATATCATTGTCATATGTCAGGAATCATATCATTGTCATATGTAAGAAATCATAATATTGTCATATGTCGGGATTCATATCACTGTCATGTAAGGAATCATATCATTGTCATACATTAGGCTCATTTGTTTGGTGCACATGGCTCAGTGGCACTTACCCATCGAGCTCGGCGGTCTCGATATACACCAGACTGTTGGGTTCGCTGCTGGACAGTAACAGCAGATCTGCCTGAAAACAAGAATGCGTTGAGATGCTGTACAGAATATTAAATATCACATTATATGTCATGAAATGCACAGATAAAATACATGCGAGATCCGCCAAAAGATATTTCTGTCCGTTCACACAGCACAGTCATACAGCACAGACCGCATGGCAGGGAAGGAGACCTGATGTTACTATGTTGCAGCTATGTTACAGCTTACAGGTCTTGTCCCTCCCCCAGGTTGTGATTGGACAGTAAATGCGCTCATCTCTGCTCTCCTCCAATCTGCACTCTCTTTCTTAGCGCATGAGCACTGCAGCACAACTGCTCAGCTTCTTTTTTTTCTTAAAAGACAGGTCCACTTAAATGTCATTCTATAACAGGGTACAGAGGAGCAGCTTACCGTCACAAAGTTATTGTTCTCTAATTTGATAATGTCGCCCACCTGGACCTTCATCCATTTTTCACTGGTGAATCTGCAGGAGGAACACAAAACAGAATATGACATTGGGCCCTCCTCTAGGTCAGTGTTTCTTGAGTCACAGCACAAATTTTACATCAGAAAAATCCCACTGCACCAAATAAATGTCACATATGTTAATATTATTATTAAACAGGATTTATTTAGCGCCAACATATTATGCAGCGCTGTACATGGGTTGCAAATGACAGACAGTGATACAGGAGGAGAGGACCCTGCCCCGAACAGCTTACAATCTAGTAGGCGGGTTGGCACCAGGTTAAAAAGCTACCTGCTTCCAACTAGTGCAGCTAGTGCAATGAATTTAGCAATCTGTGAGGTACAAAGGGTTGGTGACCGCTGATCTAGTGGAAGGGTATTTATTTGTTCTGCCTGCCACTATACATTGCTGGTATAAGCAAAGACAAATTATTTGCAGTAAATTAATAATTATTTTCAGACCAATTAGGTGAAACAGGATCATTTCCATGGTACACTACAGTAGTCCAGACGAGAGATGATAAGAGCGTGTACAAGGAGTTTGGTGGTCTCTGGGGACAGGTAGGGGCAGAGTAATGTAAAGTTTGTGGTTGGTGCCCCCGATTCTTCACAGCCAAGCAGCTCACTTCCATAGAGTGAGGACAACAGAAGACACACATAAGGTGTTAGGATATTCGATGCAGAATCAAATGTTAACCCAATACATTCCCTATTTAATGTACAGTGCTGCGTAATATGTTGGCGCTATATAAATCCTGTTTAATATTAATAATAATACAGCACAGATTGGTCACTGCCACTTACCCTCCTTTGCTGAGTACCTGCACTGTGCGATTATTCACCTGATTGTCACTTTTATGTCGATACTGAAAATCAAAAAATATAAAAATAAAACATTTGTGCATGCAGACCTAAATCTCAAATAAGATCCTGTGTGGTCACAAAGAATAATGCTGACTGAATTAAATAAATCTAGTCTGCACATTAGGAAATGTTAATCAGCAACAAACACACAATCATATATGAGGAATATGTGTTAGGAATGTTATATAGTATAGGAAGTATTGGATTATTCACTCAATCTGTGTAGAAGCCAGGGCTGGATTTCTCAGATGGCCACCTAGCACAAGCCAGCTGGCCTAGGGGAGCACAAAGTATAAATCCATCCCTGGTAGGTGTTCAATATTTCTTACTGAACACTAGAGGGCAGCAGAATAACGTCACAACATGGAGCCTCTTACATAGTCATCCGTGGCATCTTTCACAGCGGACACGGCCAGCACCAGCACCAGAGGGACCACCGTAGTAAACCAGGACAAGGAGGAGACTTGTGGAATGAGCTGGAGATAAAACACACATATTTAAATTATTATACAGAACATAGACACAATGACTCTATGCAGCACCCACTTCCAGCCTGTAGGCGGCGATCATCACTATTGTACCATATTAGACCCTTAAAGGAAATGTGTAGGGGTTTTATAAATTTTTTTTTTTTTTTTTTTAAATGTTATTATTGTCATTTGGTTAATCTGAAATATTACATAGGTATATACATAGGTATATAGTTTTATTCCTTTTAATTCTCATTTTTGTTTTTGATTTTTCATTGACCATCTGTTGTTTACAGAGCTTAATGGGACAAGCTGACAAAAGGGCAGCTCTAAGCTTTCAGTCGTGTTTTATATATATATATATATATATATATATATATCAATGCTTCTTGTACAGCACTACGGAATATGTCAGCCCTATATAAACCTTTAAATCGTAATATGAATAAAGAGAATGCATCTGTGAGCAAGAGACCTTTTTATGCTGCTGAATGGGTGGAAGAAAACTAAGGCACTCAATCATGTGATATGTGCTGAAAGGGAGGAGCTTATACTGGTCATGTGATCCTCCTTAGCATACCTATGATATGACAAGACCCTTCCACTTCCAACTCTATTAACCAATGGCAAAATAGCAAGTAGTAAGATACTGTGTGAACAGCCAATCATATTTGGCTTTAGGGTCTCACCTGCAGGATGAGGAGGAAAACGAAGTAGGCATTGGCTACCCTCTGGAATTGCTCGAAGAGGTTGAGGGGGAGGAAGGTGAAGATGTTGTATTTGGAGGTCTTGATTGCATTGGTCTGTAAAACACAAAAATTAATGTTACTCTGACATTCACCATAAAGATTGAATGAATCATTTGTGCATTGTCATGCTTTTACATATTCTGCTTCAATCTGCACCATAAAAAACTGCTAAAAAATCAAATGCCACCTTTTTTCAGCCATGCCAATGGCTCATCCCCCTGCCAGTGTGATCTGTAATTGAATTTTGATCTGTATCAGCAGGGATGCAGGGTGAGTTATAGGAACATGCCCCAAGTGAAACAGTTACAAAATGCATTTTTATAGCAACCAAGGAGTTAATTATTATTGCAATGCCCCTCAATAGAATAGAAATAGGCTTTCAGATACAATAGGATTTTGTATTTTGTCATGAGAAATATTTTTGTAAATGTGACACATACCGTACATAAAAAAATAACTGTCCCAACCAAAAAAAAAAATGCACCCTTTTATAAGGAACAGAACTTGATTGGCCAGAAAAGCAGAGGTCAAAATCTGTCCATATCAAATCCCCATCTGCCCTCAGTGCTGGAGGAGCCATTGCAGGGGGATTGGGCCTTGTCTCCAAAATTATGGGGTCTGCAGGCAGGGAGTTTATGGGAATCTGGAAGCCCCCTTGAATAGGAGGTCCCTCTGATACCCACTTCCAAGTAACGAGTACAGGGGTACATAACACCCTTTGCCCAAAAAATGTCTGTACTTACCCAAAACAAGAAAAGATGTAATTTTACTCTTTTTCACTTGGGTCATGTACTCATAGGTACCCCAGACATCCTCAGCAATTCGGTGGCAGTTGAATATTCAGGGGGTTTGCAGCTAACTCAGCAGCTATATAGACTTTACAAGTCAAATCAAAATGTCTACCATGAACGGGAATTTTGCAATGAAAAGGCTTTGTGCCAATAAATATTCACTGACTGAGTTACCAAACTGCAATCAGAATTCAGTGTTATGTCACAAGGATAAAATGTTGCCCAACATTCCATGTCAAGGTCACAGATCTGCTAAGCTGGATTCTCCTGGCAGGGATTTCTCTGATATGTGAAATCTTTGTTTTGTAACATTGTATCATTATTGTAAAGATTTCATTCTGTTTGTAAATAAATACAGGAACATTCACACCACTGATACAATGTATCCACATTTCACCATCACATGACACATCCGCTCCAATACAAATCATGTCAATCATTAATGGAAGCCTGTCTGGACCTTTATAACATGGGGGGCCCCTAATATATCTTTCAGGTCTCAGGGCCCCCTTCTATAATTATTATCCACAGCTCACATTACATTAGTGTGGTGATCAGTAGGAAGAATTCCTCTTACATTGCTGGCCATTGGGAAGAATGTCACCCTTACAGATAGCCAAAAAGATCATTGGGGTCACCTAAACTGACCTAAGAGTAACAAATAGCCCAAGGAACCCCTAGCGCCCTCTAGAGGAACACTGATTAAAAAACTGCACTGGAGCATCATTGGTTTAAGCTTGCATGTTTTTGCAACTTTTCACTAATATTCACTTCCGCTTTTTAAAGTTTATAAAAGACTCAGCAAACCTCAGCAGAACCCGTGGAACTAAAGAAAATGTTATATAGATGTAATATATTACAGTAATATAGATCTTGTACATTAAAAAAATGAAATAAAAATGTAAAATTGCCTTCTTTTTACTTCTTTCCAAATATATAATGATCAAGGTGATATTAGAAATTGTATCCTATACATATCAAGATGTGGTGGAAAAAGCTCCAGTAGCCAAATAGGTATTTATGAATTTCTATTATTATTAATAAACAGGATGTATATAACACCAACATACCGGTATTATGTAGCGCTGTACATTACTTATGGGGTTGCAATATTCCCAGTGACACAGGAGGAGAGGACCGTGCCCTGAAGAGCTTACAATCTATGAGGTGGGGGAAATCTATCATTATTTTATATTATTATAAAGGAGCAGCTTGATGTTGGAGGGTGGGAGGAAGAGGATGAGCTACAGCAGGACGGGGCCAGGAAATTAAGGGGTATCAGCATTGGTGGACCAGGGAATGGAGGGGTTTTAGCACTGATTAGAAGGTAGATAGAATGGTTTAACGTCCGATAAACCAAGAAGCAAATTGGATTCACCACCAGTCGGCTAGGAGATGAAGCATGGATGAAGCAGCTTGATGGGGGCTAGAAGGTAAATGGGAAGGGTAGGGACCAGCACCCATGAGATAAGGACGTACATGTGACTTATTAGGGAAAATGATAAATGAAGGTGCCAGGCTAGCAGCAGTTTTATCACCACCCATATGCTAATATTTGCACACTAGGAGCTCTATTTATAAATGATTCCCCCGTCAATTCGCCTGAAATTGGAAAAGTGTTCGAATCTCTCTACACTCCTTCTTTCAGTTCCTATTAAAATAATGACTCGTTCTGCCACCTAGTGGCCAATTGTCAAAGTGCACAGCTGTCACAATATGAAATCTGTAAAAATGAAAATTATGAGCGAATTTAGAGTTGAGTTGAACTTGGATGACAGGTTCACTTTAAGGAGGAAGATACAAATAGTGAGTTTTATTGCCATGAATCATCATTAAGATGTTGGTTGGAATTGCCCTTTGAACAGAATGCCATAAACCCTCCAGTTATTGATAAGCTGTCATCCAATAGGAGGTGGGCAGGTGAGATCTCCTGGGACTTTTCTGGGACTAATCATTGGATTAGCAGTGGGATCATTCGATAAAATGCGACCTTTAGCTGCATGAGATAAAGTGGGATGAGACACGTAAAACCCTACAGAACCAAGACCAGAATTTTTTAAAGACCTTCAGCTTTTATTAAAATAATCAGTGGTGACCTTGCTATGAACAGGCATTTCCTGTTGCAGGGTGACAACGCTATGTCTGTGTCTCTGCTGTGCTCCAAAGTTGTCACCCTTTCCCACACTCATCCAATAGGCTCTACAATTAGCCGTGGTAATGCAAATAATGCAGAGATGGTCCATCCTTGGCACCATAAGGAAAGCCAACACTGCAGTGCATGTAGCCCGGTGCACACATCATGTGTTATCTATTTGCTGGTTTCCCTGTTGGAAAAGGAAAACATCAGGGGAGGGGGGATAGGGGGTGCAAAGTGTGCCACTGCCCAAATGCACCAGATACTCCTCAGCCAACAGTGCCCCCAACAGGAACCCCAAGGAAGTTCAATGGAGGAATCCTAAATCTGTTCTGCATGGGGACCCACTGTTGGTTTTATCCGCCACTGATCCTCACAGTGGGAGTGATTGGGTAGTTTAGCAAAATATATTAGCATGGCTTGTTTCCGTCCAAATAAAGATCTTCTAATTGGTCCGATCATTAATTTACCAATGTCCTATTAGATAAGCGTTCCACAGATTACATACCAAAAAAAAAACAATTGTGGCCGCATATCAAGGAGGAAGAGGGGGTGGTTGGCACTTCCCCGGGTTCTGGCAGCTTGTAAGCACATATCTCTCCCATATCAGAATTTTCCGCTGGCTTTCAGCCTCTGATCCAAATCAAGCAAAGAAAACTTCTAACAACTTTCCTAAAATAAAAGTTAAATTGCTGTGTGTGAAGCCGGCAAATCAGCTCTCACCACAAATGACTACCGTGTGTCAGCACGATGGGAAAAACAAATATGAAAAGTAAGAAATAAATGTACATTAATATTACTGGTCAGTCCAAAAATACGGAGCGGCTCAGAAATATTCCCAGCCAACCAGCACTCCCTGAAATACAGCGCTTGGTATAAATAGATGAGAAAGGAGGAAATAATATAAAAATGGAATCATTAGCTTTATTCCTAGGGAAATTTCATGTGGAAGCCAAAGAACTGAACTCCCTAACAGTCTCTTCTGTCTCCTGGGGAATCTATAGATGGGATCTCAGTACACCCGCTGTGCCCATTAAGAGGTGTTCTCATAGTTTGTGTTGGGTCTGTACACCTGCTGAACCCATTATGTGGGGTTCCCACCCCCTGTACTACGTTCCCAGGTCTGCACACTGGCTGAATTATCTATTTAGCTATCACCATTACTTATTTGACATGCATGGTCCTCTTTGTATTGTCTTCAGTGGTGTGCAGTCCTCATTGGTTCAGACAATATTGCTGATGAAGGACCAGTCCATGACATCCTGCACTCACAGGGTGTCCTCAGTCTTTCATGGTACTCTGCGGACACCTGAAGACTAAGGACATCTAGTGGTAGAAAAGAAGTACTGCAAGGGACAGTGTTTTGATATTGCAGTCAATGTATTTTTTTCTAGTTGTTTCTACTTTTTAATTATATTTTTAAGTTGAGATACTTTATGCATTGTTTGATTTCTTTTTCATTTGATTAGCTCAGAGCAGAAGAGCCATGCAGACAGTTCTGGTTTTATGGGAATCCTTAAGTACGCTAAATATCTGTAGATTTCGGCATAGCAGGTAAAAGATCTGGATTCTTGTTGCATAAAGCATAAACTGGGTCCCTCAGGGCCCCATGGATTTGGTCCCTGGTCTACTGACATAATTTGTGGAAGTAGGCACGAGTAATTCCAGGAATGGCCGACTCTCCAAGAAACGATCATAACGATAGCCAGAGACATTCCGAGCAGAGAATTAGTCCATCATTAGGATTTCATTATCTAAACAGTTCATCTCCTTTAGTAAAGAAACACACAAGTGGAATTTTTGTCCTGTGTTCTGGATAATTTTGTCATTAAACCTCGATTATGCCAGGAATCTGCCCAGTGATCTGCTTTATACATCGCTGTAATATTTACAATGTAACCTGGGCTGTTCACATAGCAAAGTGCAATGGATATCTCACTGTGCTGATATAAATGATATTAGGCTCTGCTGACTTTAGCCATCCAATCACATGCAAGGAAAATCCTGTTTTTTTAGATTTGTGCAGGACCAGTTCCTGCTGCTCTATTCTCAGGTGCAGGGTGATTGGTCTTGTCCACGCCCCCTCATTCCCGGATGGGTCTACTAAGCTCCTCCCACAGCTCAGGTCCCTATACAGGCTTTATGGATAAAGATACCATGCAACTTTTATGTTGATATATCGGGGTCTGCAGAGATATTTAATACACACAAAGAGGAATTTAATAAGTTATATATGATAATACATGGATGAAAAAAAGTTTTAAAACATCAACCACTGCCCGCCTTGTACAGAACAGTTAGTAAATGCCGTCTACTAGCGGATGAAAGTGATTGTCTTGAAGCGGGAAGCCTTGCAGCTTATCAGCCTTGGTGATTCATTATTATTATCCAGAACTGTACAGAAGGGACTTACCGCATATTTAAACTTTAAATTGAACTCTCTGTCGTTTGCTCGAAGTCGCCTCTCCTTCTCTGCAGGGAAATTGAAAGTGAAAAACTTGTGTGAGTACAAACTAAAAAATAGGCAAACATATTTTGTACATCTCCTAAAACAATAACATTTCATTTCATGTTATTTCATTTTACATTCAGAAAGTACAAAACTAGCTGTAGATCAGATCTACTGTATGTATGGACCCAGGGAGGTCACCTCCTGCTCACCCAATCACCTATGGACCCAGGGATGATGAGAGGTCACCTCCTGCTCACCCAATCACCTATGGACCATGGGAGGTCACCTCCTGCTCACCCAATCACCTATGGAGCCCAGGATGATGGGAGGTCACCTCCTGCTCACCCAATCACCTATGGAGCCCAGGATGATGGGAGGTCATCTCCTGCTCACCAAATTACTATTCCATGGTACAATTATTACAGTGTTGCATTCTATCTCTGGTTTGTTCTTAGATCTGATCATTACAGATGCAGCAGCAAATCTGATTTGCTTTTTAAGATCTGACATTGGGGCTTTCATCAGTGAAGCTGGGTGATCCCGGAATCCTGGAACAGATTTCTTAGAAATCATGTGCTATTTGTTAGCAGATGTTTTCAATCCTGGACCAGATCCATGCCAGGTTTACTGGATCACCCAGCTTCACTGATGAAAGTGTATCCTAGCCGGCCTTGAAGAACTTTCATAAATCCGGCCCAATGTCTCCTATTTGCTTCCTTCTCAGGCAGGGTTGGCTTCACCATACCATATCAATCACTAAAAAAGTACTAATTACAGCTAAAAACTTGTGATTTTTGTTATTCTCAGCACCCAGTCCATAACCGTGGTGTCCCTGCACCCAACGCTCAGATTCTGGAGCCGACCCTACACATTACTCAGCTCTGTCTCCGGCGCCCCCCTCCTTCTGGGGGAGGAATAAACTCCCTTCTGGAATATTAGGGAATTACACTCGTCTGTTTGCTTTAATTAAAATTCTATTGACTTTAACTTGCTGACAGCCTTCTAAGCTAATAACCTTTACGTCATATCAGAGGATTCCAGAACGTGACCCTTCTAGGGGTGCAGGAAACAGATGTTGTCACCGCCTAGCTGGCAACTCTAACACTTTGGAGGAACTACTGGTTCCAGCATGGGGTCCTGGCACAGGGTGCCTGCATGACTCATATAATTATCAATCAGAAAATAAGTTAGGAATCCATTACAAATCTAAACAACCAAAAAAATATAATTTACATAAAGTCCCCGACTCTGTCTTCATATCAGCTTGCTTCCCTGGACTATGGTAGGAGAAGGGGCTGAATGCTGACCCAACAGAACTCTCTTGCTTTGCACAGTAGGAAGGGGCTGGTGGAGGAGAGAATTGGGGGGTAGAAAGGAAAAAGAGGGGTGCAGGAGGGAGCGGTAAGATGCAGTGGGGGAGGGAATATAGTTTGGAAATGTAAGGGGGGGCCTAATGCTACCAGGAGTATCCTAGCTATGTGCTTCTTATGTTTCAATGGGGACATCAAACAAAAAAAACTTTCCCATGCAGCTACACCCCTATTCCAGCAGCATACTTCTCACAATGCTGACAGCTGAGACTGTTATTTTCTGAGCCTACAATATTTTTAGGTAGTCATTTGATGGATGTTTTTGTCAAACTGCACACAGGGCGACTGTACATGTGTAAACATTAAGGAAATACATTCAAAATTACCAGGCTGTGCGATTGACCAAGAATTTGCAATACTCAAACTCATCAATAGGTGGCGCTGTATAAGCATTGTTTTATTGCATTTTTATTATTTTTTTCATTAAACCTTATTGCTCTCACAAGGCAGCTGCTTATCTATAACGCTGTGTAGGGAGGTGATTGATGCAATGCATGGTAAAAGCAGCGCTCCAGGGCACCCAGGTCCTAATGGGCCCTCAGGTAGCAGCGTGAAGTCAGTTTGTTTTCATACACACTAGTAATCCCTGGAACGGTTTCACTTTTTGGGGTGGAGTTGGAACAATGGCAGTCACTTCTAGCAGAGTTAATCTCCTGGCAACTCCCAATACAAAACAAAAAAGTGTCCTCTAGCTCGGCACTGATATGATTTTCCTGGAGTTCAGTGTAAAATTCCTGTGGCTTCCTCAGCGTGGGTTTCCGCTCTATCACAGCGCATTGCAGACTTTAAAAACATAAAGTAATTTTCAGCAGGCTTGGCATTGTGCCTCACTGTACACAAAACTCTTAAGAAATCGTTTCAGTCTTAGTTTAGTATGAGTTCCTGCCAATAACATGGCTTCCCGTTGGAGGCTGACAACACTGAGCCACGGCCTGACAATTAGGAGCTGGGTTGTCAGAATGCCACGTGTGCCAATCAAGTCTATCAGGTGGGAAACCAGGAGAAAGTCCCCCTTACATTGGGGGGCAGTGGAGAAAGTCCCTGGTGGTCAGAGGTAAAAGCCTCCCTTATTGGTGGAGGTGAGCAGAGAAGGTCCTCTCTCTTATTGGTGGTCACTAGTGAAGATCCCCCTATATAGGTGGTCAGTGCAGAAGGTCCCTCTCACTTTGGTGGTCAGTGGAAAAGATCCCCCTCTTGCACTGGATGTCAGTGGTGAATGATCTGCTTACTCAATAAAGAAGATTTATAGAGAATATAGAACTCAATAAAGAAGTCCCCCTTGTATTGGTGGTCACTGGAGTAGATCCCTCCTACATTTGTGGTCAGTGGAGAAGGTCCACCCTTGTATTGGTGGTCACTGAAGTAGATCCCTCTTACATTAGTGGTCAGTGGAGAAGTTCCAACTCTGTATTGGTAGTCACTGGAGTAGATCCCTCTTACATTTGTGGTCAGTTGAGAAGGTCCACCCTTGTATTGGTGGTCACTGAAGTAGATCCCTCTTACATTAGTGGTCCCTGGAGAATATACAACGTTGTATTGGTAGTCACTAGAGTTGATCCCTCTTACATCCGTGGTCAGTGGAGAAGGTCCACCCTTGAATTGGTGGTCACTGGAGCAGATCCCTCCTACATTTGTGGTCAGTGGTGAAGGTCTCCCCTTGTATTGGTGGTCACTGGAGTAGATCCCTCTTACATTAGTGGTCCTGGGAGAAGATCCAATGTTGCATTGGTAGTCACTAGAGTAGATCCCTCTTACATTTGTGATCTGTGGAGAAGGTCCACCCTTGTATTGGTGGTAACTTGAGTAGATCCCTCTTACATTAGTGGTCAGTGGAGAAGATCCAACTCTGTAATGGTAGTCACTAGAGTAGATCCCTCTTACATTAGTGGTCCCTGGAGAAGGTCCACCCTTGTATTGGTGGTCACTGAAGTAGATCCCTCTTACATTAGTGGTCAGTGGAGAAGATCCAACTCTGTAATGGTAGTCACTAGAGTAGATCCCTCTTACATTTGTGGTCAGTGGAGAAGGTCCACCCTTGAATTGATGGTCACTGAAGTAGATCCCTCTTACATTAGTGGTCCCTGGAGAAGGTCCACCCTTGTATTGGTGATCACTGGAGTAGATCCCTCTTACATTAGTGGTCAGGGGGGAAAGTCTCCCCTTGTACAGGTGATCAGAGCAGAAAGCCCCACATTGTCTTGGTGTTGAACAAAAAAAGTTCTCTCTTGTATTGGTGGTCAGTGAAAAATAATCTCCCTTACATTAGTGGTCAGTAGCAAAAGTCCTTCTTTACATTAAAGTCCAGTGAAGTTCCTCACGTGGTCAGTGGAGATCCCTCATTGCAATGGATATCAGTGGAGCAAGATCCCCTTACATTAGTGACCTGTGGAGAAGGTCTTTAATTGAAGGTCAGTGGAGAAGGTCTCCTCTTGTTATGGTCTGCCAGTGGAGAGGAAAGGCGGAAAGGCGGAGTCAAGACCAGTCACCCTGCACAAGAACAGAGAGCAGCCATGTCTGGTCTTTATTACAGGAAGCTGTACTGAGGCCAAGTTTTAAACTGGATTATTGCCCAGATCTGGAAGTTCGCCTTTACCTGCAGGTCAATTTGCTATTTTTCCTCCATGCTGTGGAATGCCGCTGCAGATAGGGGGCAGAATAAACAAGATTGAATCTCGAAGACCAGGAGAACTACAGAAGTAATCAGAGTCATTTCAGTGTCACATGGCCAGGAAGTCATTGTGTAAAGCGTTGTCACATCCTGAGTGTACACTGCACACGGATACAACATATAACAACACGCCTAGGAATCATGTGACTTGTGAACTTACTATATCTCTGCTGAGTGTCATTTGTAACACAAAGGTTAGAAAAATTCCAAGTTCCAAAAACTGTAAAAAGTAAAATCTGTGCTTGGCCACACCCCCTGCTCTGCAGCCTGCCTTATTTGTCTGCTGGGGGCGGAGATATGCAAATATTATTTCTCAAAGTGACATACTGAGCCTGGAATGCGTCACATTTTGATGTTATATTTGGTTTAAGTGTCACTGAGTCATGTGACCATTAGAGAGCCAGGGAGAATTCCAGGAATGACTCACGGATTATATATTAACTGCCCCTGAAAGTGCCCCTATGCAGATTTTATTCACCATGACCGCCAGCCTGGCCCTGTGATTTTCAATGCCATCCCAAAGCATTAATGTGATGTGTACAGCAGATTGATGAATAACCAATCAGGAATGACCTCTGTTCACTCCTATGGACGAAAGCACAGTAGGGTACAGCTTTCTGAGGACAATTTGTGGTCAAAGAAGGTACTGCAAGGAACAGCTCCTGATTAAGGGTGAGTATTGCAGTCTTTCCTTTTTCTTGGAGGTTTAGTAATCTTTGGGGATGGAAAGACTCAGGACATCTAGAGGTCAAAAAAGGTACTGCAGGTTACAAACCCAGATGGAAGGTGAGTACAGTATTGTGGTTTTTCGTCTTGCACTTTGCATTACACTTGGGGGCTGGGAGGATTGAGGTACTAAAACAAACAGCTCCTGATTGAAGGCGAGTATTGAAGTTTTCCCTCACTTCTGCAAGTTTAGTAAAACTGGGGGCTGGAACGACTGAGGACATCTAATGGTCAAAAAGGTACTACAGGGAACATCTCCAGATTGAAGGCGAATAATGGACTTTTGTCTCACCTCTGCTGGTTTAATAAAACTTAGGGCTGGGAAGACTAAGGACATCTAGTGGTCAAAGAAAGTACTGCAGGTTACAGACCCAGAATGAAGGCGAGTATTGTGGTTTTTTCTTACTCTATTTGCTTTGAGTGACACTTGGGGCTGGGAGGACTGAGGACATATAGTGGTCGAAGAAGGTACTTAAAGCAACAGCTCCTGATTGAAGGCAAGTATTGCAGTTTTCTTTCACTAATGCGGGTTAAGAAAACTGGGCGCTGGGAAGGCTAAGGGCATCTATTGGTCAAAAAAGGTACTGCGTGCAAAAGCTCTGGACTAAAGGCGAGTTTTGCATATGCAGGACAATAGGAATTTACATATTCCATCATCTGCCTGATATCATGAGGAATCTTTAAACCTTTCCACAGGTGAGCTGAATGTGATTCACTCTTGTTTCACTAGTTTCAATTATTGGAAGCCAGTCAACTGTTTTGGTAACATTGACCTGAAGAAGCATTCAGATCATCTGACTTTACTGGCTGCATGCTTGTTCCAGATTACAGACTATGGAAGCACTGATCTCATAAAAGCCAGAGGACCATTGAGAAGTAGCTCAGCATTTCTGGTGACACAGCCTTCTCAGTATGGATTTCCCATAAACCCCATCCTGAGCAGGGTGCGGCACTCACTGTGATAAGGACACTTCCCCAAATTCCCGGCCGTATTATTCTTCCTCTATGATAAACTCCCTGACATCACTTGGAGGATGTCACACTTATCATCTCAAAACAAAGGCTGCTGGAAAACATTTGTTGCCTGCAGCTGGTCAACAGTGACCTTTCCTAAAAATGTTCTATCCAGCTGAACACACTGACATGTACAACCTGGTGCCTGTGCTGTGCTTGGGTAAAAAAATGTCTGACACAATTCAGCCCCTGCTGAAGCCATTTAACTTGCTACAAAGGACATCTTGTGGTCAAAAAAGGTAGTGCAGGGAACAGCTCCAAACCAGAGGTAAGTTTTACAGGCATATTACTGTCAGTGCTGGTCTAGCTCCTATGTCTGCTCCTTTACCTTCTACATGATCTTCTACATAGCTGCCATTGGAGGAACAGAGGGGGGCACTATAGAGTAGCTTTCCTCCACCAGTGATCCTTCAGAGGTTACTCGGGGCTTCTGGAACAATGAGCCTGTTCTGCTTCTCAGGTAAGCTGTCTATAAGGGTGTGGGGGGCACTGGCAGACATAGCCAACAGGGGGTCCCTAAGAAGAACTGACTTGGGGGTCTTTTGTGGCTCCTGTTAGCTGAGGATGGACCTGGGCCCTCGGAAAAATGCATCTGCAGGGTGTCACCCCAATGCACCAGGGCAGCTGACATCACATTTACTGTACAGCCAGGAGGGATTACTGCCTGACTCCCTTCTCCTCCCTGGCAGAGAACACAGGGGTGCAGGATTCATCCAATCAGCAAAGCCAGACGCCCCACCCGACCAATCACACGTCACATTCATGTCTAGAAATTGTACTCTCGGCCTCGTTAACCCCTTCAGTAACGGTTCGGCTAGGCAGGAACATTTTGTCCTTTCTATTTTGGGGAATCTTACTGTTTCCAGTGCCGAAGCAGTGACCTCACTGTGGAGGAATGAAAAAGAAAGATATTTTCTGGGCTGTGGAGGAGATTTAATGTATCTGCAGCCCAAACATTTTCTTTAGGTTTGCAATGATGGGGTGCTGGACTTTATTTTAGGTTTTTATTGAAATTTTTATTGCATTATTCTATTTGACCATTGCCACTAAAAGTGATGGGAAAACTAAGATTGTCATGTTATCACCAGAACAGGAAGTGTGAGAAAAGCATGTAATGGGGACACCTGTATTGGTGACAACCATTTAGGACGAGATTTAATTTCCCCTTTCTGTCGTGTCACCAGGATAGGAAATCTCCAACCAGACTGATGGATAGCAAATCAATAAAATCCCTAAACTGTACAGAATGAGCGCACTTTTATAAAACAAACCCATCCTCCCCCTTCTATATATTTGCTTTGGATCATCATCTGGTATTTGTTCATGCTGCACAGTACTGCCCCCTATAGGCTTCTATGGGGCTCCCCTACCTCTTCAGGAATCAACCCACAGAAGTCTATGGAGCTGCCCTGCTCAGACAGCAGCAGGAGAACTTGCTGTAGCCCTTCTGACCTGAGTAGGTGGACAACTGTGGAGAAAGGGAGCAGGAGGGTTCACTCAGCACAGAAGTGGCGGGAGTTTTTTTTTAAAGTGCACTTACCCTTTAACAAATGTTAGATTATTATATATCCCTTCATTGAATATGAGATCCCCCTCCCCATCCTTTCTTGATATCATAGACCCCTTATTGCCCCATCTGTGACCCTATGTATCCTGGGAGGGGCTGACTCCCGGTATTTCAGAGATTACAGTGTAAATATTTGAGTTCTCCCAGACTTTAAATTTTCTATTGGAGACATCCACTTAAAGCCTTTAATAAACAAAAGGCACATGTGTGTGTGTGGGAGGGGGTCTGTGCGGAGATTGGGTAAAGTGAACCTGTCATTATTCTGTGTGATTGTGGCTGCATGAAGTGCAATGAGAAGCTGACATCTGTTTCCTGCTGGGTCTGTGTGAATGAAGTCTGCAAACAGGCTCCATTCATTAATACAATGTCATAGTGATAGCTTTGTTCAGGGTCTAAGTGCAGAACAAACATTGAAACCAACCAGAAAGAATTTAAAAAAAAAAATTCCAATGGGGCCTCAATGGAATGAATGGGCCATGGAGGCCACTACCAAATATGGTAATCAGTTACCCCATTCATGTGAATGGAGCTACTGATTGCCGGGTAAATACAACACTGAAATCATAAATACCATACAGCAAAATCTGATCACACTTTAAAAATATGGCCTTAAAAAAGGAAAGATCGGATTTGGAAAAAAAGTTACAATCTATTATCAAATTGCCATTTCTAGAAATCTGCAAGAGGCGGAGATGGAGGTGTTATGGCTGCCATCAGTTCCCAGGCTAAAAGAAACATTTGTACAATATGACTAAGCCACCCCCACCAAGTCCCACCCACTTTAGATGGTGCAGTCTAACCGAGGTGGGTGTGGTCTATCTAAAGTGGGTAGGTCTACCTGTTTCAAGCAGACCCACACACTTTAGATAGACCACACCCATGTCATATAGACCCTCCACTCACTTTAGCTAAACCATACCCACATTGGATAGACTCCACCCATTTAGATATACCACACCCACTTAATAAAGATCCCACTTACTTTAGCTAAACCACACCCCCTTTATTTAGACTGCACCACTTCAAATAGGCCACACCCACTTTTATTAGATTACACCCACTTCAGATAGCTCCACCCACTGTATATAGACCACAGTGGCTTCAGATAGACTCCACCCATCTTAGATATACCACACCCACTTTATAAAGATCCCACTCACTTTAAATAGACCACAGCCACCTCAGATAGACCCAACCCACTTTAGATAAACTACACCACTTCAAATAGGCCACACCCACTTTTGATAGATCACACCCACTTTAGACAGATACCACCCTCTATGTATAGACCACTCCCAATTTAGATAGATACCACCCTCTTTGTATAGACCACACCCACTTTGGATAGACCCCCCCCTACTTTTATTAGATCCCCCCTAAACAACTTTTTCCCCCTGGATTCCCTGTAGGCTGGACTATTATCAGACAACATAAAACCCTCACCAGGCATTCACTGATTGTCAGCACCCGGTGAAATAATTATTTATCACAGACATAAGGTAAACCGAGATGCCCCACTTTTTGGGGGCACCAAGCCAACTGCCTCAATGGCCTTACCTTGGAAGACTTCCACATTCCTCCACTTTATTATCTCCACTGACCCGTGAAATCACACGTGGATCAGAACATTGTCTCGTCTCCTTATCTTCCTATTCTACCGTTACCAGTAACTTTACACGTTTCTTCATCTCAGCTTCCCCTGATTGGCTCTGTGTCTGATCTGTGGTCTGGAGCCATCTAGTGACCTGCGGCTGAACCCAAAGTCTGTCTCTGACCAGCACTAAGGACACATCACCTGTTTGAGATATAAACCGAGGTCCCTGTCACCTATGAAATTCACCGCCTAAAGCCATTCTGCCAGCATGCTATGGAGAAGGGTCCAAGCAGTAGTCTCTCTGCAGAGGTCCACTGAGTCCCTTGCTAAGTCAGAAGAATGATGCAGAGAGACTGCTGCTTACACACAAAGAGCAATGGTCCTTTTCTGCAACAGGGGTTCCTAATTCCTTCCCCATATAGAACAGTTTTGGTAATACGTCAGCCGGTGTTTACTCCGGTGCCCTCCACCCTCTCACCCCTAGGGGCAGCCTTACCACCTACAATTAAAATTGCATTGTAAGATACAATTGCCATGTATGTGGTCATCTTTGCAGACGCACAGAGCGGGAACTAACCTTCGTACTTCTTCTTCCCACAGTTCAATCCAAACAGAGGCATTCCCGAGCGAGACTCCGGCTACAATCCCATGGAAAGTCTGCAGAGAGACAACATCATATTACAGGAAGAAGACGTCCAATCCCGCCATTCACACATCTCATATACAGAGCCGGCACAATCCTGCAGACCCCGACTTATCCATTCCCCACCAGCATGTGTGTCAGTGGAAAAAGTTATATCAGTGTGTAACTGCAGGAGATAACACAGGACAGCAGCAGTGTTTATGGAACACTTATCGGGGTCATCTCCTCCCTGGAAATATACAGATACTTGGTGAAGAGAAACTGAATTCTGGAAGCTGAGCCAAGAAAAACAAAGGGTGTGGTCACCGGTACTGCCTGGGGTGTCACCGCTGCTGAATTTATTATTAATATTAAACAGGATTTATATAGGGCCAACATATGACACAGCGCTGTACATTATTCTCTGCCTGGATTTGTTCTGTGTCTTTGTATGGCAGCTGCCATCTTGGTAGTGGCAGGGCTTTGCTTCCCCACATCAGAGCCTCCAGCAAGGAGAACAGTGAGCAGCACATCGGTGACACCACCAAATCCTTCTCTGAATCAGCACAGGAAGCAGTGGTACAGATCAGCAGTCCCAAACCTTTGTACTTTGAACTGGTTTCATGCAAGAAAAATCTACCGTGTTTTTAGTGGAAACATTTTCTTGCATGAAACTGGTCCAAAAGGGAGGAGAGCGTGAATCCTCTTCAGCTGCAATCTTCACTGTTAAAGGCAGAATCAGTGTCCTCTCTGCTGTCATTTCATTCAGCTAATCATGTAGGCCCGCTCCTTTCTCCTATCATTTTGTTCAGCCAATCATGCAAGCCAGCTTACATAATTGACAGGGAGAGAGAGAGAAAGAGAGAAAAAAAGAGAGAGAGAGAGAAATAGAGAGAGAGAGGAGAGAGAGAGAGAGGAAGAGAAAGATAAAGAGAGAAAGAGAAAGAGAGAGAAGAGAGAGAAAGAGGGAGAGAGGGAGGGGGAAAGAGAGAGAAAGAGAGAGAAAGAGAGAGAAGAGAGAGAGAGAGAGAAGAGAGAGAGAGAGAAGAGAGAGAGAAAGAGACAAAAAAAGAGAGAAGAGAGAGAGAGAGAGGAGAGAGAAAGAGAGAGAAGAGAGAGAGGAGAGAGAAAGAGAGAGAGAGGGGAAGAGAGAGAGAGAAAGAGTGAGAGAGGGGGAAAGAGAGAGAGAGAGAGAGAAAGGGAGAAAGAGAGAGAGAGATAAAGAGAGAGAAAGAGAGAGACACATAGAGAGAGAGAGAAAGAGAGAGAGGGGGAGAGAGAGAGAAAGAGAGAAAAAGAGAGAGAGAAAGAGAGAGGAGAGAGAGAGGAAGAGAAAGAGAGAAGAGAGAGAAACAGAGAGAAGAGAGAGAGAGAGAGAAGAGAGAGAGAAAGAGGGAGAGAGGGAGGGGGAAAGAGAAAGACAGAGAGAAAGAGGGGGGAGGAGAGAGAAAGAGAGAGAAGAGAGAGGGAAGAGAGAGAGAGAAGATAGAGAGAAGAGAAAGAAACAGAGAAAGAGAGAGAGAGAAAGAGGAAGAGAGAGAGAGAGAATGAGAGAAGAGAGAGAGAGAGAGAGAAAGAGAGAGAGACAAAGAGAGAGAGAGAAGAGAGAGAAAGAGAGAAAGAAAGAGAGAAACAAGAGAGAGAAAGAGAGAAGAGAGAGAGAAAGAGAGAAACAAGAGAAAGAGAGAAGAGAGAGAGAAGAGAGAGAGAGAGGGAGAGAGGGGGAAAGAGAGAGAGAGGGGGAAAGAGAGAGAGGGGGGGAAGAGAGAGAGAAAGAGGAGAGAGAGAAGAGAGAGAAAGAGAGAGAGAGAGAGAGAAGAGAGAGAGAGGAAGAGAAAGAGAGAAGGGAGAGAAACAGAGAGAAGAGAGAGAGAGAAGAGAGAGAGAGAAAGAGAGAGAGAGAGAGAGAGAGAATGGAGAGAGAGAGGAGAGAGGGGAGAGAGAGAGAGAAAGGGAGAAAGAGAGAGAGAGATAAAGAAAGAGAAAGAGAGAGAGAAGAGAGAAAGAGAGAAAAAGAGAGAGAGAGAGAGGAGAGAGAGAGAGAGAAAGAAAGGACAAGAAAGACTGAACTGCTACATTTCCCTTTAATATACAGAGAAGTGAACTATGGGGATCTCACAGGACACCGATGTACAAATTCACAATCTATGTTTTAAAATGTTTACCATATGCATTCAGTTTTATATTTGGAATAGTATAATAGTAAAAATAACTATACCAATATTAAATATTACAATACATAATATACATATTTCCAGCCAATGGGGTAAGCCTCGCACTCTTTAATTTTTCCTGGTTCCATAGCGCAGGTATTAAAGCAGAGTCATGCAGAATAAAACAAAGAGGACACAGTGGTGGCAGGATCCTGGATCTGTCATCATGTAAGGTACCTGCAGACAGGTAATTCTGTGCCATAATCAGCAAGTATGCTATGCATATTATTCATAAATGATTCCCCTGTCAATTCACTCATAAAATTAGTTCCTTCCATAATTATTTCCTGTTGTAACAGCTGTATGCTTTACCAGGTTGTCATTGTTTTAATGGTAGACCTGTAGAGAGATTTGAGGGAGGATTTGAATTTCAGAGGAATCGACTGAGGGAATCGCTAAATAGATCGCTAAATTGGAGAATTTGCATATGGCAAAGATGTCTATTTGGCCAACGTAGAAGAAAGAGCACTCAGATTGCGGCTTATTTCGCCAGAAAGAGATAACTATCCAGGAAATTCCAGTTCTGCAGGGAAGGTAATATACGTATATAATTTATTCCTAATCCAAGAATAAATAAAATGAAAGTGGGACTTGATGCCTGGAGATACATTTTTTATGGTGAGGTCCATGGAAGCCACCTGAGGAACATTCACCATAAGGGAATGATGAGAGATGCGGGGTCCCCATGGACAGACTTGGATCATTCGGCACATTTCTGATATAATACAAATCTCTGATGATCAGAGGTTGTAGGAAGCCAAGCAAGAGCTAAACAAGAAATGAAATGGAGTTGTGAGCCCTTCAGGTCCTCGTGATGCTCCGGCTAAAGGTGGAGACATATTAGGCCAGGATTTAATAATTCATGGGCCATCTTGTCCTGGAAGCCACCACAATTCTTTGTGACATGGTGTCTCGTTTTGTTCTTCCATGTGAAAGTTTTGTTATTTCTTTGTTGTTTTTGGCTCATGTCCATGTTTCACTTCTGTGACCTTCTGTGGTCAGGCCGGCTTTTGTTACACGTGGAATGCCGTTGCGAGTTCACAAGTTCAACATCAAGTAGGGGAAGTTCATGAGGCCACCGGTAACTTTGTTCCCAATGGTGTTATCGGAGTTCCCCTCGGTGTGTCGAGGCCCCTCAGATAAACAGAAGTCCGTGGACAGAATCTGAGTGAAGCTCATTCAATGGGAAGGTCAATCCACCAATAGGCAAAGGAGAGGATTAGTGGGCAAGGTCACCAGCTTGCCATGGCATGTCCTGATTGGCCAGTTCTGGGTGTAAAGCCACCAGCTATAAATAAAATGTGGGACCCTAAACTATTCTCATGTCTCTAGATACAGTCGGAGCCAAGATGGGGTCCACAGAAGCCCCCTCTGGGATATACAACATAATGCCGTCCAGAGACGTGAGGCCACCATGGACAGATTTGCCATTGCCTATGGGTGACTAGTCGATTGGTCAGTTCCTGATGGATCGCCAATGACTTTAGTTTTCACCCAATATTCACTAGTTTAAGTCTTCAATGCTAAATTTTGGCTGGGTGACCCCCTGAAGGTCACCTGACCAATTCTAATTGGATCTGTATGGAATGTCACATGCTTGCAGGTGGTACTGCAGCATCCTGCGTGATGACTCCATGCAATGAATAATCATAAAATGAATTGATAATCATCATGGCGGCCATGGCCCATCGCCGAGGGTCTGAAGGCAAAGTCAAGCCTTATGTATAATGGTGATCATTTTTCTTGCTTCCCCCTTGTGGCCACCAGAGGAGGGGATGCTGTACCCGTAGGAGGAAGGGGTGCTGGGAGGAGTCAGAAGACTCACTAAAGTTCTAATAAAATTAAACCATTTATCATCACTCCAATACCCTCCCCCCTGGGGGGAGATGTTCTGCAGACCAATCAAGAAGCAAGTAGTCTACGGTGACAACTCAGCTCCCCTATTCATACAGAATAGTGAGTGTTGTCACCTTACAACAGGAAATGGCAGGATCACCAGGGAAAACTAAAGCAGCCGACACATCCAAGGATTGATATTTTCAGTCTGGATATTTTTATTATAAAAGAACGTATTTTCTGAGATTTCCGGGTCGTCACCTTTATTCCCGCGCAACTGAGATCATACTGGAAGGGCGATAATTCCCCGCTCGCCTCCACCCAGATAAATTGACTTCTCTTACAATGAAATCTAAGATCTGCAAACTCAAAACTCTTATTTCCTCCCCGGCAGAGTCGCCTTTATTTTCGGGCACAATAGCAGAGATGACACAATGAAGCCGTAATACCAACCCAGCGCCATATGGCAAAAGGCGGCGACTTGTCATGGACGCCGCTGACAATTGGACAATTTGCCAAAATGCTATTAAAGGGCCGGTGATCATGAAAAAGATGAGCGGGTTAAATATAATAAAATGATGAATTAAATATACAGCAGGGGTTTTATAGATCTGTTCAGTCAGTCTTATGATGTCAGATGTCAGTTCTTTGATAAGATCAGACCTGAAACATTGAAATGATAAGCTAATGGTCCTTACATAGCATCGGGCTGCAATGGGCAATGCAGCTTTATGCAGCCGGTGCAAATGGGATCTGACAACGCTGTCTGGCAGGGGTGCCTGGACCACAAGATTGGCTGAGCAGAGTGACAAAACTCTCATCGTATATTTAGCTGCATGGATCTTTGGGCATTTACTATATCAGCTTCTCCTGACAACTACCAACCAATAGAAGCGCTCTTCTACGTTTAGGCAACTCTGCCGGTTTGTAGTGTAGTGAGTTAGTGACTCTATTGGCTGGTGATAGTTAGAAGTGCTCCCTCTGCTGGTCGATAGGTGCACTAGTTAAATGATCAATATTAGGAAGATACTGGTCATCAATTCTGGCCTGGTCATCCACCAATGTATCACCCCCTCTAGTCACCCACCAATGTATGGTTTGGGTGCTCCGGGGCTGCAGATTGGAAAGCTGGGATTTGCTGGGTGGGCATAATAAAGTCTGAGCCCCCCACGCAGACAAATCAGCAATCTAATCTCAGCAGAGCACAGACAAGACTCCTGCAGCTCCCAGCTGTCTGCACCTCATACAGACACCTCACATGCAGCTGGGGCCAGATTCCCAGCATGCACGGCGGCTTATCTCATGGCAGAAATTCCAGCAATGCTTTAGGAGGACAGGTAGAGGCGCGTCACCTCCAGGAGGAATTCTCACTACTCTATAGGGGGAGGGGAGGAGACTTTGGCCCCCTGGTTACAACATCTGGGGGACTGGTCAATAAAAAGAAAAAGTCCCATCGGGGACAAACGCATGGGGTCACCTCTGTGCTGAGTTTCTGCACACCTGCTGCGCCCATTAGGAGGGGTTCCCACCATCCCTGCACCCCCCAAATCTATTCGCTAGATAGTGATCCAACGCTCCAGAAAGACACGGAGAGGATTTGTATGAACGCGTTGTATGACGACAATCCCAAATAAACCACCGACGGCCCCCGATCCTGAACCAAACCGGGCTGTGTTACCTAAATGGTGCTAAATGCCAGTTCCAGGTCAGTGACCCCACCGAGGGCAGGATTCTAGTTTGGGGCTGTGGCCTGGGGTCCGGACATGGCTGGGGGGGCGTAAGAAACAAAGGAAATGTCAGAATGATTTATTCATCATAATGATTGAGAAAAAGAACCAACGCGTTTCAGATCTCCCTTCATCAGGGCTGCTGAATAGTGGAACTGAAAGGTGATTGGATGAAGGACGGGTATGATGGGGGGGGTATACTGAGCATGGATTGGAAGCTTGTGGAGGATGGTGCTGCTAGATTGGTGAACCAAGCTGCCCCTCTTTATACCACCAACTGCCCCTAATTTGGAAGGACTGCCCCTCTTTATACCCCCCACCTGCCCCTGATTTGGAGGTCCCTGATTCCTCCCCATTGTCCCTGCTTTTTAGGGACCCAATTTGAAAAAAGGCCCTATAAGAATGAACCAATCATCTTTTGCCAAATAATTTTTTAAGGTTCACAAAATATGGGCGTGGCAGGGGTGTGTCTTTACCAGTTCTGTCCCCGCCTCCCACCTGTACTGTCACCCAGTCACATTTCATCACACACGTCACATGATTGGTGGACTGTTGATGCCGTCAGGAATTGCCACACAGCGACCCCAAGTGGCTGCAAAGAGGATGCAGCAGATCAGCAGCGCAGAGATGTAACAAAAGATGAAATGATGGCAGCTGATCGCCATCTTTGAATGGGGTAAACAGAATAGTGCCCCTAGTTCTGACCCCCAGCTTTATAACTGCCCCTTCCCCCCATGTCACTCATTTGGTATAATCCACAACAAATATTCAACTTCCCTATAGATATCCCCGGCCTCAGATTGGATCCCTCCGTCACCCACTTAGCTCCGCCCACACCCGGGGGTGACACAGAATGACTAATACAAGATGTTCCATCACAGAATGAATGGGGGAGGGGTCGGACTTCCTACACAATTACATAATTGGTTCCATATGACCGGCGCTGTAATGAGATTTCGGCAGACTCGGCGGTCTGACTATTTCATTTTATAGCCCCCATCACAGGGTCTCTGCGCTTCTCTATACAATGCAGGCAGATCAGGGCTGGTGGGAGGAGCCAGCAGGGGGCTGTACTGGGAACATCACACCAAGCTGCTTCCATAAGCAGGAAGTGGGAGGAGTTATGCAAATGTCCTAATTGGTGGATGTCAGTCTGGAGGAGTGGGTGGTCCCAGACAGACTCTATTTGCATGCAGGCCACACCCACATGCAATGCTGAGCCTTTATAATTGAAAGAGCAGCAAGCCAATGAATGAAAGGGGCGTGGCCAGAGTCAGGCTCGGGAGGGAGGAGCTGGATGACTGAGCCCAGGTGGAATTCAAATTAAATCCCCTCCCCCACACTGCCTCTGGGGTGTCCCCAATACATAGAATCACCTCCACACATCCTGGTGACACAACGACAAAAAGCGACAACTAAATCTAATGCAATATGAACTGCATGGACTTCAGCTGTGTGTGTAGTGTGATCTCCCCTCTGACCGACCAATTCCTAATACAATCATAGGGCCGCTCTGATTGGATACAAATGTACAGATTGTGAAATGTATGGTAAGCTTAATATTAATAAACAGCGCCAACATATTCCGCAGCGCTGTACATTAAGTAGATACAGACAGGAGGGGGAGGGGACCCTGCCCCGAAGAGCTTACAATCTAGCTTAGGGATCAATATGTAGAAGCTGTAACCGAATCTTATAGGAGGAAGAATCAGAAAATACAAATCCATCCCAACCAATCAAATATGCCCCAGCATTACCCCCAATGTAAGCCGACCAATCAGAAAGGAACCTGAGTATGAATCTATAGATCTGAGGCTGACCAATCTGATCGTACGATCTCCTCTGGATAAAACAATCCACCAATCACTGCCAGCTGAATCCAGAGGAGATCGTACAAGCAGATTGATTGGCTGCCCATCCACCATCCAATCACAAACATTTATCGTTCAGACAATTCCTGGGCGATGATTGGATGATGCAGATCGCTGTGTCCCCCATCCCCCGATCCGGGGCTCTCACCTCTGATCCCGCTGCCTCCTCTCCATCTGTCCGCTCCCAGACTGAGCTCCGCTTCCTGAATACACCCCGAGGAGGTCACAGAGCCCTCCCCCAGCCTCGGGGGCCCCCAGCAAGGACTGAGGGCCACAGCGATCCCCCATTGCTGCATCTGTCACCCCTCCCCCAATGTACAGCCCCTCTCCCCGTACCCCCATTCAGTGCTCCCTGTCATGGCTGTATATTTAGGGCCACATAGGGCCCTATGGCGGTAAGGTGCAGCCACATGAAGAGAGAGCATTGTCCGGAATAAATAAATTATAAATAATGAACAATCTTCATTTTTATATCATTTAATACTTTGGGGGGGGGGGCATCGAACCCGGGGCCACCATCACAGGGGCCCATCACAGCCTGTGCAGGAGCGCCACCTGCTGGACGTTCTGCAGAGATCTCCGACTGTAACCCCAACACTGACCACCAATGAGGCGGAACAGCACCCCCATGTGGCCGAGGGTGACAGTGACATTATTATTATTACTAATAATATATAGCACCAACATATATCACAGCGCTGTACAATAAATAGGGGTTACAAATGACAGACAGTGACATGGGGGGACCCTGCCCTGAAGAGCTTACAATCTAGGAGAAAATGTCAGCATTTGTATAGCACCAATCATGTGGCCCCCAGCAGAGGGATCTATTAGGACACTGATTTATAGTGATAGTATTGGAAAGTATTTACACTCCGATACCCCGCACCGTAGATTGTAAGCTCCTAGGGTTAGTACTGCCATTGTTGCTATATTATACAGCTGCATGTAATGTACAGCGCTGCGTAATATGTTGGCGCTATATAAATCCTGTTTGATAATAATAATAATAATGTACCCCATGGATTGTTTTGTTTGACCCCTCGCCTGTCCCACAATGATTATTGTTATTGTGTGCTACCTCCCCCACCTGTTAGATTGTAAGCTCTTCGGGGCAGGGTCCTCCTGTGTCACTGTCTGTCATTTGCAACCACTATTTAACGTACAGCGCTGCGGAATATGTTGGGGCTTTATAAATCCTGTTTAATATTAACAATTTTATATAATATTATAATTATTATTTCCTAAGATAACTTCAAATACCGGCAGTACCGAGAGCAGCCACTGGATGGCAGTAGATAGATGGCCCCCTATAGATGGCCCTCCAGAGGGTTATTGAGCATGGAGATGGATGGACCAATGGCTCTCATAGTTCTGGCACCAGCGCCCATTAGAAGGGCCAGAGGCTTGATACCACTGGAGCGTCTCCATTGGTTGACTAATAATCAGCAAAACGGAGACATTTATGTTCAGGAAAATATGGATCTTGGAGGAAACTTTGCACAAAATTGGAAAATTACGACTTTTTAGTTTGATTTCAGATTCCCTGACTATGGATTTGTCACCATAAAAGGAGTAGGATGTCTTGATGATGGTGACAGGTTCTCTTTATAGTGCTGGGGGGGTCGCAGCACCAGACGATGCAGCCAGGGCAGGGCCGGCGTATAGGAGGAAGTGCCAATTGTTACTGCAACCTTCTATTGCAGGAAGTAACAACATTCACATGGCATTGGTGAATGTATTTTGCTTGAAGTGAAAGTGATTGCAATATTTACTTATCTGACGCTTATACATATATTTATATCAATCGAGGAGTGACCATGCAGGCTGTGGCTGCTACATGTGCAGTAGTGTAGTATATGGGTGCTGTGGAGGTCCTCCAGGGGCCCCGGGGCCACTATACCAGGGATGGAGACCCTGATTCACTAATAGCAACATTCTGGATCTCGGTCACATTCACACAGACTGCAAGGCAAGCTATTCATTATATATTTAATGTACAACGCTGCGTAATAGGTTGGCGCTATATAAATCCTGTTTATTATTAATAATAATAATAATAATAATAATAATAGAGACCTCAATTTATCAATAACAACATTCTGGGTCCCAGTCACATTCACTCACTGCAGACTGCAAGGCAAGCTATTCATTATATAGTTGTACAACGCTGCATAATATGTTGGCGCTATATAAATCCCGTTTAATAATAACATATAGGCTTCCATCACACTGTAAAGAGAACCTGTCACCCATCTATAATATTTGCAGGTAAAAATAAAGACATCCCATAAGGAGTTCTGATCAATTGATTACTATCATATTATTGATCCGATTGGTCGATTGGAGACCAATTAAGGCTGGCCAGTGGACGGCGCTGCCATTGGTGACAGTGAGGGTTACGGGGGGTGCTACGGGGGGTGCTACGGGGGGCAGTATGGCCGTCAGCTGACCGCTCTGTATGAATTCAGCCCATGGCACTAGAGTGGCGTTGTACTGCGCTGCATGCGTGTGACGCCATATTACAGTCACGGCTCATTGATCCCATTCATTGATTTTAGAATCAGCTGCAGACTTTGCAATGGCGGCCGCGGCGTTCGGCAGGGAGGGCAGAAGGGGCGCTTTGTGCCCACCCCAGCAGGGCGGCGTATCTCACAGAAATCAGGGATCACAATCTCAGAACAATGATATTTCATTGGGAAAAATCACCAAATTCAGCCAATCGATCCCTTAGATCTAAAAGGTTTCCGGGGGCAATTATTGTCTTAGACCTATGGGATCTCCAAGATTTGGGTCTCTGAGTTTAATAATTACCCCTCAGGGCACATTGTGGGTAAAAGAAGGGGGCTCACCTGTGACCACAGAATATGGCGTCCTTTTTGGGAATCCGTTATCCAATCATAAGCAGCGCTGGCCCATTAGTCCGCAGGGGGAGGTCAGCGTAGTCCCAGATCCTGATGATGTGCCAATCTATGGGGTGCCAGGTCCTGTTTTCGGTGCTCGGTTTTGGGTAAACCAATCCGGTGCCAGGTTTTTGGATAAACGGTTAGCGGTGGAGTCGGTGCCAGTCGGCTCAGTGACAGCCTGGTGATGGGGCAGGGTAGGACTGAACAAACACAGGAAGTCGCCCTTTGGACTCTATTACAGCAGGTATTAGATTACACCTGAGGATGGGGGCAGAGAGCAGGACAGTCACTGGGGGGGGAGCATGTGCACCCCTACAACACATGCTCCTTAACCCTTCCTGGCCTGGATCACACACCGGCTACCATCTGGTCGGTGCAGTTTTCTCCTTGGTGACACCAAACGCAACCTACACAATGCACCAGGTTGGACCGGTTCCTACACCGCCTTCCATTGTCAGGGGAACACAGGTGACAACTCCAGAACTCGGACCTTCAGAGAGGGGACGGGATAAATATTACATGGTGCAATTGAGACGAATGGGGAACGATCTAATGGACTCTGCTATACTTAAAGGGTCTTTTAGATTGTAAGCTCTTCGGGGCAGGCTCCTCTCCTCCTCCTGTGTCACTGTCTGTATCTGGATGTCATTTGCAACCCCTATTTAATGTACAGCACTGCAGAATATGTTGGCGCTATATCAATCCTGTTTATTAATAATAATAATTTAAAAAAAAATAATAATGGGTCAATTGTTTGGGCAGCCATGCCTGTGGAGCAGTTTAGTTTATTTACTCTTTTCAGTTCGCACACTCATATGTGGCCCCTCATGGGCCCGAGATTTTTTTTACATTTTCGGCTGGGAATAGGGCAGATTGGGCGCTAATTAAGGGTTAATGAGGAATTTGTTTTATAATTTATTAATTACGTGTAAGGTCTCCTCCCTCGCAGGGTTCCCGGTCAGCAGCTGGAGGTAAAATTTTGTAAATAATAACAATGAGCTCTATTTATTAAATATTCCCCGTCAATTCATCTGAAATTCGCTGAAAAATGGGCTAATCTTCATCATTTTAGTTCCTATAAAAACAATGACTCGCTCTGCCACCTAGTGGCCAATCCTCAAAAGTGCACAGCTGTGACAATAGGAAATGAATAGGAAAGAAACAAATATTAACAGGGGAACCATTTATAAATCGGAGCCAATGTTTCACTGAGCTATCACCTTCATTGGTTGTAATGTGATAATTGAAATAGAAGTCACAGGCACAGGAAGGGCGTACATGTACGCTGACATGGGGGATCTTCCACATTCCCAACCAAACACTCAAACCCACTTAAAGGAGCTCCAGCGTCTCACATTAGGATTTAGAGCAACAAGCAGACAATCATAGATGAGGAATAGATTTGTAATTTGAAAAAATGTCCATTTATGCAATCATTCTGTAGGGGCTGCTGGTGATTGTCACTCTGAATGAACACTAGAGGGCAGCAGAGTGATTGCAAGATGAGTTTCCTACCTATAGGAAAACTCCATGTCCCATAATTCCTTGCATTGAGTGTAATAGGTGGGGGTGTTACATTTGTAGTCTCAGCTCTCTGTACAGCACAATGGGGTGGCTACAAATGAAAACGTTCTGAATGGAGCATGAATTGTAGCCACCGGGATTAGGGATATGCAGCCCTCTAAAATGGATTGAATGGATTTATCTGGAATAATTTCATACATTGGAGGATAGCTGAAGCCAATAAAAGCTTGGAGGTGTAAGGGCCTTCTCTTGCTTAGTAATCGACTCTCCCGGCAGAAGTATAAAGGCAAAGTGTAATCACATAGGCAAAGAAAAATCCCGGCAATCAGCAATTACACTGTTGGGGATTTCAGTACCATAGGGGCAGTACATTTTATGGGAAATGATCTTGTATGGCAGATATACTGAATGTGTTTTTATTTTGTTAGAGATATTCTCCTTACTTTCTATACCAGTGACCACACAGGAAGTGAGGGAGAATCTCTCCAGAGGGGTCACAGGGAGCAATTAAAGCCCGGTAACGGTTTTCACAATCGGTGTTTGTGATGCCGGAGCCCTCTCTTCCCTCAACAGCAGGACTTTACAGCAATGGTGTGGCCCCTGGCGCTTCTGTGTGGCGCTCACCGCCACCTCCGTTCAGTAGCACTGACCAGGCTCAGCTTTCCATTATTACAGCTGTGTTTGTTCAGGAATATCCGGAATCTCTGCCATGCTGCCAGTGGCCCTTCTGCTCTCCAGGACAAGGGGAGATCTCCCTGATAACACATGGAATTTCTGGATAATGGAAATCCAGGATGGACTTTGGCCCTGACACTCGGTAACACCTTATTTCAGGAGCGGCTGATATGACCTGATGATGGCGCAGCTCCAACCTGCTCACCTGGCTGTATAGGTGATGGGATCCTTGGAAGGGGACCCAGCTGCCCCTGAGCTGAACCTGGGCCTGTAGACTGGTTCTCTTTGCTCTATTGGAGAGTTCATAGACTGGAACATGTTAACAAATAATGACCCTGATATCTTCCAAATTACATTTTATTTAAAGATTTCATAATGATACAATGTATCTACCTGCAGCATAGCTAGGCCCCGCCCCTGGCACCATCCTGCCGCCTGATTGGCTGACAGCTAAACTTAGTTTCTGCTTTTTTTTTCACACCAGATTTATCAAGCTATTATTTTCTGATTGCCATTGGCTACAACAGAACTTTGAGAAGTTTCTAACACCTTCTTTGTCACTTTTGCTGCAATGCTTAAAAAGAACTGATTGCCCTTTCATAAATGGAGCACTAGAAAATAAGTAATACCAAATAAAGGGAAAAAAGGAGATCTTGTTGATTGCACTTCTTAACAAAATGATTAATAAATGACCCCCCCCCAGAATGTCATTTACACACCTTGTATTTTATTGTACTTATACTGACACCTAGTGGTCACTCCTGGAAATGCTACTCACCTCTAAAATAACATTTTATGCAGCTAAAAACATTTTAGGCCTGACACACACCTTCTACTATTGGGTGCATCCCCACAATACACAGGGGCCAGAAGATATGAATTCAGAACAAATGCCACTATTCTGTTTTTATGTTTTTGTAAAACTCAATTTTTTTTTTTTTAATGCAACTAGTAAAAGAACCAGAATATATTTTTATATTAGCTCCCTGTGTCCAACAGAGCTAGGAGGAAGTGGGGTAGCACCCAATCAAGGCTGCTTTGTACAATGCTGTCCACCGATTACAGGAAGGAAGTATAGAAATTGACCTGATCAGCATGCTCCCCCTTCACTGTCCAATCAGCAAGTTGGGGCGGATCCCTGACCTGGGCGTATTGCTTGGAAGCAATGGAGAGAAGTGATGTCTTAGAACTGTGCTGACTGAACCACAAGACCGGCTGAACACACATTGTAATTCCTTTAAACTACGTCAGATGTACAGGGTAAAATCATATATTGCAGACAGGCAAATCTTAGATGTGGACGCATTATTTTATTTTTTCTGACTTTTTCACCTTTATTTTCACCAGGTGATCTATAACGACATCATTGGGCAATCGCTGACCATTTACAGAGCACCAGGCCAAGAAAAGAAGACAATTGGCTAAGGTGCATGGGTGAATGGGATCTGCCCCTCTCCCTGCCGCAGCTGGGAAATCACTTTTTTATTTTACAACTTATACCAAGTTTATTGGTGGCTGGAGTTCTCCTTTAGCTGCCTCTAGAGGTAAATTCCCACTCGGAATTCCTGATGAAGGGAATCATGTTGCAAAACTCTCTTCATTGGCATGCCTTTAAAGTATTGCCACACCTCTAGGGGGCGCTTGGCTCAATGTGTGGCTTCTGTATGTATAGATCAGGTGGGTGCAGCTGGGACGGCAGCATTGGTTTATAAGATGCTGGTTGTATCTGCTTGGTGGCATAACGGTTTGCTCGATGCCCTCACAGCTCCATTGCTGCCAATTGTCCATGAAAACAAAATTTGGGGTTGTTTGTGTTCTTTTGTTTTTTCTGGCATTTGCTGTGATACCTTCATGCACTCTGCCCTTCGCACTATGCCTGGCTACCCAACCTGAGCAAAAGCTCAGCAGCCCAAATTCTGCCATCTGGACCAAACCCTGAGGGGCAACCAGGCTGAGCAGTACAGGAGGAAGCTCGGGGGCATACGGGCATCACCACCTCAGACAAAACCACATAGGTGCCTATTACATACCCCAATCCTAGAGAGACAGGAAAGCCCCAGGTACAGCCCACCCAGCACCCCACAGTATGGCAGTGCCAGTTGTTATTGATGGAGGCTGGTGGAGCTTCTAGAGGAGATGGGCAGCTGCATGCCTAGCAAATGGATTGATAAGCCTACACTTGGCATCAGGAGGGGTATATTATTTGTTGGTGTTGTGCGGGGCATTGGTGCCCTTATAAGACCAGGACTTATGGGTTATATATGGGTTGTAGGTGGCATCGCTTTCTGTACTGATGGCATGTGCCATCAAAGTGTAGATGAACAACAGGGATGGCACAGAGTACCCAGGGTAAAGCAATAGGTAAAAGCAGTGCAATGGTTTAATCAGAAGCTGAATGGGCTACAATGATACGTGTGAATGTGGCAGGAAGGGGCATTTTATTACATGTCGGGGTATCAGTAAACAAAAGGTGGCAGCCAGGGATGGGCACAGAAACACAACCAAGGAATGTAAAATATGTGACTGTGCCCACAATTTACCCACAGTGCACTGCTGCCGCCCCGTCCATTAAAAAATTGGTGTCCAGAAGTTCCTGGTCCATAAAATAATTGAAGATTAGGTTGGTATCCCTGATTGCCTCTGAGCTGTTTCCTCTCCTGGATGTCACACAAATCACAAAGCATGCCGGGCTGACTTCATATATTTTTATTGTCATTTAAACTACAGAATCTGCTGTGTGACAATGGCACGTACAATGACAAATCTACATCATACTCTCACATCTTGTAACAAGTAATACAGTCGTACCCCGCCGGCCAGCCGCTGCTGCTTCATACGGCCAGCAACAGGGGGCGCCACAGTCTTGGCAGAAGAGAGGTTAAATAATTGTACATTATAAGGTTGGCGGGTGGGATTCTGTACAACACGAAGAGGGGGGGCCCTCTCTAGGTTTTGGCTGGAATCGGCCTTTAAGCCATTAAAGCACCAAATCCTCTACCCCCACGATTGTTCTATCCTTCCAATACGGGATTATTTGCGAAATTCTGATTCTACTCTGAATGCAGATCAAAAGCCCCCCCCAAATAGTGCAAAAATATAAACAAAACAAAAAAAAGTATTTTCCAAAGCCTTGTAACAAAAAATCGTGCAAAGCACCAAATTATGGCACATGGAGCGAGTCCTCCTGAAAAGTGCGTGTTCCCGCCTTCATCAATAATAAATACTATGATACAGTCTGTCTCTTCCGGGTACAACGTGGCCTGCTAGGTCCTTCTATAAAAAAAAAATCTGCCCCCAAAAAAAAAACATTACACAAATTAATGAAAATAATGATTGATATTTAAGACCGATAAGGTTTTTTTTTTTTTTTTGTAAATAGGTGACAATAAAAAAAAAAAAGATAGATATTGCAAAGTGATAAAAAATAAATTGTGCAGAGTCCGTACGATTGTTTCGGAGTGCTACATCACTTTATGATTGTTGGTGTTCACACTGAGAGGAGCCGATTACCCACAAGGCAATGCAGGCAGGAGATGAGGGGCCGTTGGATGGCCAGGCGACCCAAAGCTCAGTGTTCCTGAGGTAAACTAGACAGATGGCACCATTGGCCAAAGCTGTGCCCCGGCCCGTCACAAAGGTAGGTAGACTTGTAGGTAGGTGGCACCTGATTGGGCCATGACAGTACAGATCATGCAAATGGTGCAGCTTCGAGGTGTCTATTGCAATCTTATCAATGGAAGGAGGGCCAAAGCTGCTACCTTACCTAGGGCCCACCCTGTCCGTATCTATCTCTGGTATATACCAAATAATGGGGGATTGTCACAATCCATTCACCAGCATTACAATGGGGATTTTACCAGATTTCAGAACATTCACCCTATTGGACCACCTTTAGTCTGTCCCGGAAATCTTGCACTTTAAGAGCACAGAAGGAGGCCGATACAGAGTCCTTTGTATATAAATATCTTATTTACAAGGTGCCAGAGAGTCTCTGTGCACCTCTGGAACTAAAAAATAAATATTCTGCTCGCTTGAGGCCTTCCCTTCTGAAAGCAGCCGGGCTGAATAATTGGCACATTCTACAAGATGTGGGTTTTAGGCGCTCAACTTCCCTCCTCGGTGGAGCGCGTCTCTGATTTCAGTTTGACGAACTCCCGGGCTACCTCGTCATTGGTCCGCTGGGAAAGGATGCGCAGGATGGTCAGTCCGGTGTCATCCATGTGGATACGGCGGCCCAACGGGCACCAGCAGGCGCAGCTGCCTTTGTCAGCGATGTCGCGTAGCTGAATGACGGCGATTCCCAGCACGTGGTCCTCCCGGGCGAAGCAATAGTCCTTCACACAGACTTGGAGCTCGTAGCACTCCGGACCGTCCTCATTACCCAAAATACTAAAGAGAGAGATAGAAAGAAAATGTATCATAAAAGCTTAGTTCTAAGCTATTGGAAGTCATGAAAAGACAGAGATAAATATACAAGTAACCCTGGTATAATTACCCATTAAATCTGACCCAACCATCACAAATATTGATCAGCTCTGGGAATGAAGGAGCATGGGACCTCCTATAATTCGGCTGGTGAGCCCATTGCCTGGCCCATAGAGCATCACATGATGGAGACATTACCAACAATGAGTAAACCCAGACAAAGCTTACAAATGGGTAAATATAAGTAGAAATAAACCAATGAAAATATCTGGGGATGTGAATACATCTGGGTCCTGATGAACTACCAAGAGTCTTTGTTACACAGTTACCGATCAGGCTGAAAAAGACATAAGTCCATCAAGTTCAACCTCTAGGGAAATAAACATATCCCAGATATAAAACCCTATAAAACATAGTTGATCCAGAGGAAAGTTAAAAAAAACCCGGGTACAATTTGCTCCAACAGGGGAAACAAAATTCCTTCCTGATTCCATGACGCAATCGGATGTTCCCTGGATCAGCAGTCACTGTTATCTTTACTTTAAATCCTTAATCCCCAGTTATATTCTGTGCTTCTAGAAATCATCCAGCTTTTTCTTAAAGCAATCTATAGAACTTGCTGAAACTACTTCCTGAGGGAGCCGACTCCACATTTTCACAGACATTACAGTGAAGAATCCCTTCCTCATCCGGAGATTAAACTTCTTTTCCTCCGGACAAAAAGAGCGCCCCCTTGTCCTTTGTAATGATCCCAAAGTGAATAATGGGGAAGAGAGTTCTCTATATGGACCGTTTATATAATTTATACAGGGTGATCATATCCCCCCTTAAACTAGAATAGATTCTCCATTCCTTTTATTAGTTTAGTTGCCCTTCTCTGCACTCCAATTCCACAATATCCCACAACTGGACTGCATATTCCAGATGAGGTCTGACCAATACTTTGTACAACGTCCACCTTGCTAGATTCTAGGAAGGCTTTTTAGACTGCTGGGGGTCCTTAGCAGCTGTACTGGGGAGATTTCCCCCCTTTAACCCTTCTTTGTCATCATACATATATAAGAATATTTCCCCCAACACTCACAAGTGGAAGGTCTCGTTGTATTTGGGAGCCCAGTTGTTGCTCTTGGATTTGGTGGTGAACTTCCTCTTCTTGTCGCTCAGATGAGGTCCAATCACAGTGGCCTCCACGAAGGGTCGGAACATGCCAGTCGTCTGCCACTTGAGGTCATTCGCCGCCACCACTGCCGAAGGAAGAACAGAGAGAGATTATAAGGACAGCGCCATCACAAGCTGACACAGGTACTGCACCTTAGGAACAATTAGACTGTAGTTGCCAATTCCAGGGCAAAATGGTACAGGGCATTGAATTTTTGAAGGTTTTTTTTTTTGGATGGGTCTCTGTCTGTTTCCAGGAAGAAAAGCTTTAAAAAAGATTTATAAAGGCTATACTTAAGCATTGCATTAGTTTACCATTTTCCATAATCATATGTGCCACATCCCACTGTGAGCATCAATAATCCAATTTACTTTAACAGGACTTTTTAGGCACAAATATTATAACCCAATAATTTCCTAAAATGTACAAACTTAGTTTTTATTGAAATATATTACACTGTAAAATACAATCAATATAAAAAACACATTTCAACTCTGCCTATTACAATTGGTTGGATCTCAAAGTAAGTTTTTTTCCACGTTTTAACTTTGCTGTCAATAAACGGTTGGATCTTAATGGTGAGTTTTTTCGATGTGTTTCATGGAGAGGTTATCCGCTTCTTCAGGAAAAAAAAAAACATCATACTTATATGCGAGACTTATGTGAGACTTATATATATGTGAGACTTAAATATAACATTAGGTTATCTGCTTCTTCAGGTATGATTTTAATTGACTATTAACCCTAAAAAGTTTTTTGTGAATAAAATTATTGATAGCAAAGTTAAAACATGGAAAAAACTTACCTTTCAGATCCAACTACTTGTTATAAGCAAAGCTGAAATGTGTAATTTTATATTGATTATATTTTAATATGTAAATTGTTTCAATAAAAACTAAGTTGGTATGTTTTAAGAAATTAGTGGGTTATAATATTTGTGCCTAAAAAGTCCTGTTAAAGTAAACTGGATTTTTGATAGACTTAAGCATTATAGAGGGAGTGGTGTCTATCAAATTGTCTAAAATGCAAAAAGTGCTAATAAATAGGGAAGGGTTACAATTTTAATAAAACATTGTCTTACCTTTCACAGTCACCTTCTGTTCCCCGGTTCCTGGATGTGTAAACAGGTCGATCTGTATGGACACCTCCCCTACTGGATCATCCACACCAGAGCCTGGGATAGACAGAAAGGATGATACAAGTTAATGCTCAATTTGTAAGGCGATTACCGAGAATACAGAAAGGCAAAGAGAAGGGGTTTGTAGGCTAAAAATGTATATTGTTTTACAGTGTATCTATGAAATCATGACTCTTTAGTAACAAACATAGAAAATAGATTTTGTCGAAATCCCAATATAGCATCTAGGGATATGGACTGCTGAACCAGACAATAAACATCTGTTGTAGAAATAATTTATTTAACGTCTTGTTAAGCGACGCGTTTCGCCTTTTGGCTTACTCAGGGGTATGTAAGAAAAATGGTTTGAGATAAAAGTTAATATTGGAATCTCAGTTGGCAAAATAGAAAATATGTTCATTTGGAGAGATTCAAACATAGAGAAGGTCTAATATATGGTAGTCAGTACAGTCCCAAATCGGTGGGATGTAACTGGAACCATGTGAGGATCTTGGGGATGTTATGTTTCCTGCAAATAGCAGAGTCTGTAATGTACTGGCAGCATGGGAAAAAAAGAAGAAAGAGCAGCCAGGCTGATTTCAGGTAAGACCTCACATAGCCCTCTGCACCATTAAGGATGAGAATGAGCCAATGACTTCAATACTACAAGTGATTGAACCAGCATGAAAATCAGGAGTCATAACCTTTCTGTAAATTCATATGCTAAATGCTTGTTCCAGGTTGGAGCCTCACTTAACCAGTACCAGGCACAACTAGGCAACTAGTATGGAGCTGTATAGAGAGGAGCAATGGCTGTCTCCATAAGACTCTTAGTACAGGTTTACTTAAGTTAAAGCTGTCATGAACACAACTAGAAAATTTTTTCACAAGGATAGCGATGGAGCTTTGGTGGAAGAGTAAAATGGTTATTTGAACCCCTTGTATATTTCTCTTATTCCCAGGCCCTGTCCAGCCTGCCAAAATCTGGTAACCTGTGTGCTGAAGATTGCAATGTCTGGATGTATCCTCTTCTTCATCAGTCCTCTGCTTTCCATAGTGTTCCTCTGCTTTCCATAGTGTTAGTGTTCGCCCCAGCTTTTTTTAACCGGGCGCACGACCTGGCACCTTTCAGTAACCATCCGGCTGTTTTTGGGTGGTTACTGAAAAGTTGGGTCACAACTTTCACCCCCCTACAGCTTCTACCCTACCAGTTTATGAAAATTTCTGGGGAGAACACTGGATATCTTTTAGCAGGTTGACTCTCCAAAAGCAAAAAGTGGACATTATGTATTCAAAAGTCCAAATCGCATATCTACCCCTTGCCAACCAGTCATAATTCTCCTTTTGTTTTCTATTCAGACCCGGTGCCATGAAGGAAAGGATTTGCTGAAATTATGAGACTGACCCATGGAAATTCTAGAATTGAACCCACCAACAATTATTTATAACCACAATATGAGCTCAGGGTTGACTACATCCTAAAAGGGGGTCTATTCTAGGGGAAATGCAGCGATCCAACTCACTATAAAGCAGTGGAGCAGCAATCTAAGGGAATACAGGTAAATTATGGGGATCTAAAAGAATACTGCTGAACATACCCTCCTTGGGGGGAACATCCTCGTTAGCTGTATACCTAATACCCTTCCCATCATGCACTGAGACACGAGAGACGGCAGGTAGAGAGAGAGAGAGAGGAAGAGACGGTTATACAGACATGAAGCAGGGACAAACACAGAAAACATATGAGACCCCAAAATTATGACACAGTTCAGTACAGAGCAAAGGATTAAAATACCCAAACAGGACCCGGGAAAAGGCAGCAAAAAGTTACAATAAGTAGGGGGTGCAGATGACAAATCTGCAAACAATGACACAGTAAGGGGAGGTGGACCTTGCTCAACAAAGCTCACAATCTAAGAGTTGGGGAGAATAGTATAGTGGTATTGCCTGATCCATCCAATTTATTTGTAGCCAGGTAACAGGATCTAGAACTACATAGATGTTGGTGGATCCAAGGGAGATTTTAACATGTGGTGTACAGCACTGGGTTATATATCATCATGTAATGATGAGAATGTGTTATGGAGATACAGGGATGGTAACTGTTGATGTTGCAATTTTGTCCTTGCTCTAGTTGGGGTATATGATGCTGCAACAAACATAAAAAGAAACAAATGCAATAAGCAGGGGGGTTAGACTGACAAAGACAAGGGCTCACATGACTGTGAATGAATTTTAAATTAATCCCCTCTAATTGTGAATTTCTCATAAGTGACCAGAGGGAGCTGTGCAGAATTTGGAGATGGCAGTGACTCCGGACTCACCTTGCGCCGTTTGTGATTGCACAAAAGTCTTGATGAGCGTGTCTGTGGTCTGCGTATAGAGTGAGAGGGCATAGCGCAGAGACTGCAGGTCTGGGCTCTTCTCCAGGAATGTTTTCTTTAGTCCGTTTCCTCCAGCGTGAAAATATTGCTAAATGGAAGAAAAGGAAAACAGGGTTATTCAAAGTGCAGGAGACTGAATTGTCCAACACCATCAATAAGATTGCAGCTATCGTGTTCCAGTGCATGTCAGAAATACCCCAAATTACCAGGAGTTGGTGCTATACTTCAGCTTCCCTATATGTCCCACGCAGCCATGGCAGAAACATTGCTGCTGCACCAGTCTGGCCATCGCTCAGGTCCAGATGCTCAGGTCCTGCCCCCAATCAAGCACATTGGGCAGTAAAAGTTATATAAACCAATTAAAGCCCAACAGAGCCAGACGGCAAAATCTTAAAGCAATGATATTGATTGGTATAAATTATATCAATTATCTTTAAAATTAATCTTTACAAATGTAAAATCCCATCGTGTAATTGAGTTTTCTTGTAGCTGTGCACCAACCAAACTTTTTTGGACCTCGCATGTCTTTAAGTTTCCTGGTACCAGATAGAAGTCCTGTAATTGCTCCTGCTCTATGTTCTGTGACTACAAGTCCTGTCCTCTCATGTAATAGAAAGTACTGTAATGCAGGGAGGCTGGGAAATGCAGCTCGGTGGGATATGAGATGTAGAGCAGTGTGCAAGCACATTTGGCCCATAATATATTTGCTTCAATTGTATTCACTGGTCATTCTGATTGCTTCTAGATTTTGCCTTATTCAATTTTGTAGGGGAGTATATAAACACCCATATGTTATTGCTAGATCTCCAATCCATTGGAAACAGTAGCCAATAAAAAACACACACACATATATATACACATACATACATACATATATATATATATATATATATATATATATATACACATATATATTTATATATATATAGTATGTAATCATAACCTAATACACTAGGGTGGGGAGGGACATAGCTATCAGTGGGACCCTGTACAAAACAGACATCCTGTGCGGGTCCCTGTTGGCTGAGGAGCAGCACATTTTGTTGCACGTCTCTATGTCCGCCCCTGCACTAGCATACAAGCTACAAAGGCTGGTGGTCTTTATATTTCTGGGCTTAGTCACTAGCACTCTTAGCTTTGCAGTACTAGGATCCCTGGTGTAAATCTTGGCCAGGTCTCGGTTTGCATGAATCTGTATATTCTGCCTATAATTGTGTGCATTCCCTCCCAAATCATGCAGGTACATTAATTGGCTTCCCTTAACAAATGACCCTAGACTACAATAATGACATATGACTATAGGGCACTTGGTTGTGAGCCCCTCTAAGGGACAGTTGGTGGTGTTGATAATATAAGATTTGTTAGGAAAGCACATAAAGGCTGCATAAGTCTTGTGCATAAAGAAAAAAACAAAAAAAAAAACACAGAAAATAACTTTTATTAGGTGAGCAATTTTTTTTTTGTTCTTTAAAAGCAGTACCTCAAAACTGCCAATAGAGGGCAGCAGGGGATATGTAATGCTATGGCCATAGCTCCCCCAATATGGATCTGCAGATCAAAGCTTCAAAGGGACATGGTGCTCAATATTTTAGAGAATTATAAAATATATACATTTGAATACCTGTGATCAATGCATATTTAATAAATCAAAAATAATCTTTCTGTCCTTCATGATACTTGTTTTGATTGATTGTGGGAAATATGTATAGGCCCCTAGACAAAACTGTCAATTTAAACTTCAATAATGTTTTTCTTTTCTCGAAGAAAGAAAAAAGGATTTATGGAAAAAAGTTAAAAAAAATAAAGAAACTTGTGACACATTTTAAGAAAATTACAAATGCAATAAAAAAAATCCAATGTAACAACCCAAAAATTTGCTACAACCAGTGTTTCAGTTCTGGGCTTACCTTGATAGTATCCAAAGCCAGATCCATGACCGCACATTGCTTAGGGGTCAGACTCCGAGTCTCTTCTCGAACCATGTGATCCTGGAAAACCAATAAAAAGTCACCACTAATGCATAGAACTGCCACTAGAGGGCTCTAGAGCTGTCAGTGGAATGGCAAATCTCTATATTCACCCGCCATAACAGAAGGACCTTACTCTACATTATATATATTTATTATTTTCACAGATTTGTGCTATTTCTAACCATCTGAGGAATTTAGAAGTGGACAATGTGAATAACTGGGCAGTCTCGAAATTTAACACAGAATGCTACAAATAGAGAATGAATAAGATTTTTTCCTAAATACAAAACATTTTTTCTGCCTCTTTCTTTATTATAAGCTTGTTCCAGATTGAATGTAAAGCAAAACCTCTTTCTTTCCATATAAAAGGGTTTATATCTAATGAGAAGGAAACATTTCCTCAATTTTTTCAATAAATTTTAAGGTTGGCCCGCGACTTTGTCTAAGTTTTTAATTTTGGCCCTCTGTGTATTTGCGTTTGACACCCCTGCTCTACAAGATCAGAGACGATATACTATCATGGGTGAACCAGCAAACCTAATCTCCTTTTTAATAAATCTGCTCTCCAGTTTTATATTCAGCCTTGCACAGCTGTATTGACTGCTCTCCTGAACTGAAATTGCTTCTCCTGATTTTCATGGACACTGCGAGCTTCTCACAATGTACATTTGAAGCTGCAGCAAGTCAGATAGAGCCCCGCCTCTTTTCTTGGCTGGAGGACATCTGGCAATATCTATACCCTCCCTCCCTAGCCTGACTGTCCCTGGCCCCACCCCCTTCATTCAATGGATTTTAGGTCTTTCAGTCATGGAGGTTCAGCACCCCATTTGGGCTTTGCATAGGATGGTCTGCATACAAATACTGTCTACCTAAGAAAGCCCACTCCTTATGATTGGCACTGATCTATTTGCATAAATCCTACTAGGACCCAGCACACTGCTTGCATAAGGGCTGATGGCTCTCAGGAGAAGCACTGGGATGTTTTCAGGACTCTATGCACAGCACCCTGTCAGCCCCTCCATGACTGCATTGTATGGATCAATAAATCTGATATAAAGGATAAAATGAAAAAGTTTTATTTAAAAAAATGTAATTTGCATTTTGCTTCATTCTTGGAAAGCTGTATTGCTGCTACAATATAAATATATAATGTAAAATATTTAAGTGTAATCTCTTATGGGAGTACTTTGCAATTGGTTGAGATCATGTTTTTAAAATGTTATATATTGCGATAAAATTCCCCACCTATAAGGGGTGCTGGTGAAGATTAATGTTTCTCCTTGGAGAGATTTACCATCAATGTCTGATTCCATGACCTTAATGCAGCACAGGGAAAGCAATCCTGAGGTTCTAACCCTTCTTACTTCCATTCACATCTTAAGCTGCAGCCAGACCTTTGCTTTAACCTCGGAAGCCCTTTCCCTAAGTTTTCATATTCAGTAGAAAAACCGGGGAAGAGGAGAGATTTACACGGACAATGAAAAGTTGTTGGGGGCTGGAGCAAAATGGAGCAAATAGGCAGCTGCTGGTTACTAGAATCTGAATCAGGATGGATAACATGTTCAGGGCGTTCACCAACTTATCAAATGAAAATATTGACTGAAAATATTTACTTTTAGACATCTTGTGGGACGTTGGTGGCATAAGGGACAACACACATCACATGCTTGGGAATGGTACAAGCAGCACACAACAATGAACTATACCTTTAGCTTTGATAACTGGCCCAGTTCCTTTGCTGCGCTGAAAATCAACTGAGTGCCCTAAAAACCCCGGGAGAGAAAAGAAAACAAGTTATAGTCCAAAATCATTTTCTGTATGAACCCCAAAAGTCCCCACCTTGTGCTATGATCAAGATTGGATGGTGACTACAAATACCTTCATCCAATCAGATTTTGAGAAACAGCTCCAAATTCTAAAACTCCAACCATTAATATTATTATAATTATTACACAGTATTTATATAGCGCCAACATATTACGCAGCGCCATACAAAGTCCATAGTCATGTTACTAACTGTCCCTCAAAGGGACAATCAGAAATCCTTCCCAGAGGAGAAAATGATGTCATACAGATGTGTTGGTTAGAAGTCCACAATTTCCCATATAGTGCCCATGATATATAAAAATGTAGTATAAACCAGAGCAATCACACTGCAAGGTCACTTTAGAAATTGGTGAGTGGGACTCACAAGTTCCTATGTAGTTTGTGGCCAATCACAGTACAAAGCCTTTTAGGTGAGAAAAAGGAATCATGCGGGATAAACCGGGATCTCCACTCGACTGATAGGCAAGAGAATCTTCAGTTACTTAAAGTAACCCCAGGCTAATAAAGTGCACCTGTGCCCAGACTACAGACTTGGAGACTGTTTACAATTGTTTAACATTCTTTATAACAAGTCGTCCCTGATCTCTCTAGCTGCGTATAATATGAAGTAAGTCATTCTCAAGGACCACAACAAATACTCTGGAGTGGGTCTAGTGCACCTGCTGTGTCGAAGGCTGCTGATTCTCCGCTTCTATAGAAAAGTAAAATAGGATAGGATTTCTGTTGTGGACATTGAGGATGAATTTCTCTACAATGTCTGCAGCTATAGAGATGAATGAGGATCTGTTTCAAAGTCATTTTACTGCAGCTTTAAAATTGTAAAAGACTGAACTGTGGGGAATATAAGCACAGGTGCACTTAAGGTTCTCCTTGAAATGAAGATGGTATATGAAGGAAAGTCCTGCACACACAGTCAGTGTCATACAGGGATAAGTTTGGTAGGGTGATGGCGGAGGTGTTTCCAGGGGTGTCCGCTTCATAGATAGAACCACAGATGTAACCAGAATTACCCCTGGAAGGGACAGGTTATAGTGGCAGGATCTCTAAACATCTTGGCTGTTGGATAACATACTCCAGCACTGATCTACATATATAAGAAACTTTAGAGATGTTGCGGGCAGCAACAAGAAAAAAAGGGATTTTGGGGGGAGTTCTGTGTATGGGCATAACTGGCATGGGACGTGGGTTTTGCAAAGGCCCCGTCATCTGAAGGAGGCCTTCGAAACCCCTGGAACTTTAAAACATGGCGAGGAAAATGAAATCCTTTCCACTTTCACCCATGATGCAATGAGCGGCCAAACTCTAGGATTTATTTGTCATGAAAGGAAAGGGAAAAGGTCAGTAACCCCATATTAGAACCAAGAAATATTAGACTTGGTGCTACCATGTGAAAAAAGTAGCAGGAGAGTGAAGAAAAGGTGTCAATGGGTTAATAAATGGGCTGTTAAGAGAACCTGTCACTGAGTATGCAAAGTCACTGCTCAACTTGGATTATAGGTGGGGCACCCACCACTTATAAAAGATAACCTGTCATCATCCTGGGATAACAATGGCTCCATCAGAAACACAATGACTTGCAGTTATCAGCAGTGCCATGGATAATGCTGGGCTTTTGGTGGTAAGCAATGTGTACATTTGGAAGGTAAGAACATTGGGCCTTTTTGGGGAACCTTTGTTCAGTGCACAGACATGGGGAGATGCCTTCTCCCAACTTACCATCATCTGTCAGGCACAAAGCCGGATCCAAAGAAAACGGAAAATTGAGTCAGAGAGGTTTTCTTTAATGTAATAACTGTTAACCTGTCCTATAAGTAGGGGATTCTTCTCATCAAAATATCAGAACCTCCCATAACACATTGTGGATGAACTCTAATGTAAAGTTTTATACGTTTTTTTTTTTGGTAACGCAGCCCTTCTACCCTAAATCTTTATAATAATTAGATATCTGGAAGGACAGCGGAAAAGCACAGTCCTGGGTTTGCCTCTGACAAATCCTGGAGAAGTCACAGGTATGTGTCCATGTGATGCAGCCGTGTGTTAAGGGTGGCACCGTGCCAACCAAATACCCATCTCTACCATCTCAGAGCCCCAGCTGCAGTTACTTCCTGACTCAGCATCCCTGGTGATGTGCAGAATTGCTCAGAGGCCGGAGAAACCAGTCTCGGGAGAATTTAGATTACATAAGACCCCAGCTGTGACTGCATAAGGATCCTGTGCTGTCGGTGAGTAAACAGCTGGGGGCACAGCAAACTTCGGCAGCATGCCAACCCTGGCCTGGGGAGCTGATACTTACGGACTGGTCTGTGAGAGGTGGCAGGACAATCATCTTCTCCATCGTGTTCATTACAACCCGCCACAGCTCTTTTAGCACACGCTTTAGAACCGTCTTCTCGCATACTGTGGCGAACAGCGTCAGACTGTGGATAAAGAAAGCACCATGAAGGGTATTTTGTAAGCTCAGAAAGAAAAAAATGTGAAAAGCTAGAAAATGTAGAAAATTCACGGTACTCACTTGCCATCCAAGAAGTCCATCAGTGGGCGCAGGACATTGTCAGCATCCTGTGCCACCGTGTTCCTGGCATTAGCTGGTACATTGCCGGTGCCCTTTACATGTCCCAGGATCTCAGACATCTGCTTAATACATTCGTCTATTCTGAACTGGAAGCTGAAGATACAACACACACCAGGCATGTCATACATTTATACATTACATAATATACAACAACAATTATTGCACTTGGTCCAAGTTTAGGAACTAGTTATACACTTCAGTCTGGGTCACCTTTAAAAGACAATTTATGCTTTATCCTGACTCATGATATACCCATACAAACAATATACACCTCAGCCCTGGGCCAAGTGACACCTATATAGGAATTTTACACTACAACCTGAGTCAGGTGACACCTAAACACATATACACTCCTGCTCAGGTCAAGGGAAACCTTTACAGACCATATACCTACCGTATGAGTCCTGCAATAGTCCCGGACTATTCATGGTGCACCTTCTGAAAACTTTTTTTTACATAACAAGGTGATTATTTGGCTACATGACTGTTAGTCTGTTACATAACATCAAACCAACCATGAAAACAGGCCTTCAGAAAAGGAAAGGGCCTGCAGTCAGTCTAGTGATTGATTCCCTCTGACATGAGCTGGATGTGCTTGTGCGGTCTGTCACTCCACATACCAGATGAACGTTTGATGGTCATAGTGAACTCCAGTCTATATACCTGCATGGAGGGTGTATGTGTCTCCATATAGGCACACACGATAGAATCTTTTTAAATATAGAAGATGGACTTAATAAACCAACAAATTCTACCTCCCATTTATTGTTTGTTTGTCTTAATGCAAATGTCTTCCTGAATCATATCAATGGAAAGCCTGAGCCTCTTTAAAGACAACACGATAAAGATATGGAATTTTTAAGTAAGGTAGGAAGCACAAGACCCAGTCACCCGCCAACACACAATATGGCGACAGCAGTGTCAACGGCATAAACTTTTGTGAACACAGACGACCCTCACTACTTTGAAATAAATTGTCCCCCCAAAATACCAAACTCCCATGAATGCTTCCTCAATACTGAAAGCCCATATGTGTTATTTTTCTGTGCTGGTGGAGTAACTCTGATTCAGCACTGACAAGGTAACTATAGTTAAAAGTGTACATATTCATTTGACTCCCTCCATACTAGTAGTGACTCCTCGGCTCAGGTCCCCCTCTATTCTAGCAGTGGCTCCTCGGCTCAGGCCCCCCTCTATTCTAGCAGTGACTCCTCGGCTCAGATCCCCCTCTTTTCTAGTAGTGGCCCCTCAGCTCAGGCCCCCCTCTGTTCAAGCAGTGACTCCTCGGCTCAGGTCCCCTCTATTCCAGCAGTGACTGCTCGGCTCAGGTCCCCCTCTATTCTAGCAGTGAATCCTCGGCTCAGTCCCCCCCTTTATTCTAGCAGTGGCTCTTCAGCTCAGGTCCCCCTCTATTCTAGCAGTGGCTCCTCGGCGCAGGTCCCCCTCTATTCTAGCAGACTCCACGGGGCAGGTCCCCCTCTATTCTAGCAGTGACTGCTCGACTCAGGTCCCCCTCTATTCTAGCAGTGAATCCTCGGCTCAGGCCCCCCCTTTATTCTAGCAGTGGCTCTTCAGCTCAGGTCCCCCTTTATTCTAGCAGTGGCTCTTCAGCTCAGGTCCCCCTCTATTCTAGCAGACTCCTCGGCGCAGGTCCCCCTCTATTCTAGCAGACTCCTCGGGGCAGGTCCCCCTCTATTCTAGCAGTGACTGCTTGGCTCAGGCCCCTCTATTCTAGCAGTGACTCCTCTGTTCACGTCCCCCTCTATTCTAGCAGTGACGCCTCGGCTCTGGTACCCCTCTATTCTAGCAGTGACGCCTCGGCTCAGGTCCCCTCTATTCTAGCAGTGACTCCTCTGTTCACGTCCCCCTCTGTTCTAGCAGTGACTCCTCGGCTCAGGTTCCCCTGCTTCTCCTTCCCACAATGATATTTAAATATCCCAGCTGTAACTCCACAGCTAATCTCCCCCAGCTCCTTGGTTCCAGCAATGATTTCTAGTTTAGGATTACACTACTCCCCTTCCAAGCAGTGACTAAACGAGCATACAGCTTTCATCTTATTCTACTTCCTCCCCACTTTCCTCCTCCAATAACCCAACCCCTGTCCACTCACCTGTTTCCAAACACAGCACTCAGCTCATCCAAGACATTGTTCAGCTTCACCTGGAGCTCTTTCAGTGTGTCGCTGGCCTCAGGATCCAACTAGAATAGAAGAAAAAGAATGAAAACCTAATTATTAGTGAATGTGATTTCACCTCGTGGGTTGTTCTGCCTGTCACCATATCACCAATGGCAGGGAATGTCCACGGCCTCACTAAAAATAAAATGACTGTTGCAAGGAAATGCAGACACTTTCAGTGGCCGGGAGGCAGCAGCAGCAGCAACAGAAGATGCTTTAATTTATTTTAGTTCAGTAGCACTTATGGGTCCCCAGCCTGTGACTGGACAGTCAAAATATTTTTACAAATAAAAGTTTTCAGGTCCTGATCATTAATTTGTTCATCTTTTGTAATGGTAATGCAGTTAAATACAAACAATCTGACTGACTGCTTAGGGCAACAGGGACAGTTGCCACTTCTAATGCTATGATAAGAAAAACTTTAGGGTAAGAGCGTAAAGGGCAATGTTTCCAGGATTCACACAGAGTTAAACTCTATTTCGAGCTGTATCTTTGATTAGCTCCATTGGGCACATTTGCAGTGTTGGCCCTGATTGTGCGCATGACCCCGTCTCTCCGCCACAGCCAGACACAACTGCTTTAGTGTTGGATTTAACAAGCTAGTTAAAGCAGCATAGAAGATCCCGACAAAATGCCCGAGTCTGGCTCCCTGCTGGAGACATTCTAATGGCTATATTCACACCTGGGAGGAAGAGTTCAGGGCAGGTAAAAAACACAAAATTCTAGACTGAGCATTGAAGGGCCACAGAGCAGCCAGCTGGGGGCGACAAAGGCTAGTAAATATAGCTTTGAGGATGACAAAAAAAAAAAAATTGAATTGAGAATCATTCTTCAGAAGACAAGCAAAAGGTGTGCTAGCCACTAATATTATTATTGGACAGGCTTATTAAAAATGAATAACCCATTACAATGTAGCTCAAATCTGATTGGCTGCTTTGGCATACTGAAACTGCAAATCTTTACACTGGCTTTTATTAAACTTCAATCAAACTCAAGCTCATGGGCTTTGCCTTTAAATCCCTCCACAGCTCTTGTCTCCCTGATATTTCTGACCCGATACACAAATACCCCCCCTTCCCCCTAGCCGCTCTCTTTGCTCCTCCAATGGCCTACTACTGACTTCTTAACTCATAACCTCTTCCCATGCACAGCTTCAAGGCTTCTTCAGGGCTGCCCCAAATTCTTTAGAACTCACTTCCTCGTCCTATTTGGCTTGCTCTTACTTTCTGAACATTTAAAAAGCCCTTAAAAACCCATCTTTTCAAATTTTCCTTCCAGTCTTCCTCAGTCTCTTAACCCCTCACAAATTCCATATCCCCCCTCCTATTGTGTACTACTCTCCCCCACCTCCTAGATTGTAAGCTCTTCAGGGCAGGGTCCTCTCCTCCTCCTGTGTCATTGTCTATATCTGTCTGTCATCTGCAATCCCTATTTAATGTACAGCGCTGCATAATATGGTTGTTCCTTATAAATACAGATTATTAATATTATAGAGAATAATCTATTAAAGTGCAATTATACTGAGAAAAGAAAAGGAAAAGAAGGGTTTTTTGTGGCAAATAAAAGTATTGTATTAGATGATAATTCTCATATAACAATACATAACAATTTTCATCTGGTAAACCACAAGAGAAGACTTGAAGCAATGAATGTGATCTGAGTTTGCAAACATTTACATGTTTACATGTTACATTCATTGCTTGTGTAACATATCGCTGATGTACTGCTACCCCTGAGGAAGCCTATAGGGCGAAATGCGTTGGAAATACCGGTCAACACAAAGAATACCTACCTGCTTGTCCTTTATATGGTTGTATAAGTGAATATGATGTTAGATGAGTACTGTATAGTGCTTTCTAGGGCCTAAACTGTAATCAATGTTTCATGTAAACCTCATGTCTTCTATTGTGGTTTGCCAGATGATTGTTATGTATTGTACATGAGATTTATCATCTAATACAATACTTTTATTTGCCACAAAAACCCTTCTTTTCCTTTCTTTTCTTGGTATAACTGCACTATATTAGATTATTCTGTATATTATTAATAATCTGTTTTTTTAAAGGACAACCATAATATGCAGCACTGTACATTAAATAGGGATTGCAGATGACAGACAGATTATTTCAAATCTCCATCAACATTGAGTCTCCTATTTTATTTACTATTATAGTGCAATCTTGATTTTAGATTTTGAGTTCATGATTCTTGTGCATCTGAAATCCGAAAATGAAAATGAATGAGTATGAAAAAAAATACCAGTCCAATTATTATTCACCGGACGCCCCTTTTATGAATACAATTCTCGCCCCTTCTTTTTCTCTCCTCCAGTATTTCCCCCAAAACTTTGCTCTTTCTCTCTCTGGTCCCCCACTCCACACATTCTGCTACAATCCTTCAACTTTATTCACAAACCCAGCTGTCTCTCACTTTTCAGAGGGCCATTTTCCTGTGCTATGACCTCTGAAGATCACAACCATTCAAGGTATGAAAATCCCCACCTCCAAAGAACACTATCCTAGGTATGACAGTGCTCAACCCAGAAAGTTTTTTAAGCCGGGTGGGAAGAAATTGTAGATGGGTGGCAGCCCCTGTATTGTGACCAAACTCTTTAGTAACCACCCAAAAACAGCCGGGTGGGTGCTGAAAAGTGCCGGGTGGTGCACCCAGCTAAAAGGGCCTGGGGAGAACCCTGTATGATAACCCCCACCTCCTTAAAATTGACCCCACACCTTACTAGGTATGATAACCTCTACAGCCTAACTTTCACATACCTCCTTTCCACCCATGGCTTCAAACATCTTCTCCAGTTGGACCCGCAGCTGTTGGACATTGTTCATCAATATGCAAGGCTGTAAAAAGGGAGAGATTGTCATTAGGATTGTTGGTGTAATAATATAATAAGCGAGTGATCAGCTAGGCTCTGTTGCATGTATTAGTGCTCAGACAGGTGATATTTTTAAAGGAAAACTGTCATAAAGATGCATTCTTGATAACTGTTATTTTCCTATAAAATCACTTACCTAGAGCATGCATATTCAGTGTACTAATTCTATAGAATGACTTTAGCTTAGCGTGTAAAGTTAGGTGGTTAACAAGGCAGTAGCTGCCAGACATAAGATCTCTTAACCTTTAACACAGGCTGAATTGTAAGAAATAAAGTCAAATGCATTAGCAAAATAAAAGAAAAAGATGAGCCTGAAGATCCACAATAAATAACTAAATGTTTAGACATGTGACCATGTTCAATAGAAACTGGTCAAGTATTATACAGTATGAAACGTTTAAAACATGTACTACAATAATACCAATAGTAGGTGCTCTTACTTACCAGCTTCTCCTTAAAGCAATATGATTGGAAGGACTTGGAGAGGATTTCAGAATACTGCAGCAAGACTTTACTTATGGTCTGGCAAAAAAAAAGAGAAAATCCTGTTATTACTGAACTGTATGCAATGTAACCAGGGGGTGGCATCTGCTTCTCAGCTCCATTATGATAGGATTATAGCAGCAAAACAGCAGAGGCAGCCTGGCCATAGTACAGAAACAGAATATCTAATTCTTGGAACTGGTGTGTTTATATGTTTGTGTATGGATTTGCTCTATTCAGTTAGCTTTTGCCCTATTATTATTATATTATTAATCAGTATTTATAAAGGTCCTCTCCTCCACTGTCACTGTCTGTATTCGTCATTTGCAACCCTTATTTAATGTGTTCTGCATATTATGTTGGCGCTATACAAATACTGTTTATTATTATTAATAATAATGATAATAATAATAATAGCGCCAACATATAATGCAGCACTGTACATTAAATTGGGGTTGCAAATGACAGACAGATACAGATAGTGAAACAGGAGAAGGAGATGACACTGCCCTGAAGAGTTTACAATCTGAGCCAAAAGCTGAATAGTATGAATGTTAAAAAGAGGATAAAAAAAGAATGTATTTATTCTCAAATCATTAAAGCTACTTTAACTACAGCTCATAAAAATACATGTGTCGTTATAGCCAGAGCTCCAGGCATATTCCTATGTCCTGGGCAGTGAAGGGACACAAGCAAGAAGCCTCTGAATAGTGGTGTCACCTGCAGGCTATATCACATGGGGGTTGTATGAAGCACAACACCTATAATTGTAAATAATATCATATTCACATGATATGAATTTTACATGCATATTTAGCCTTGGATATAAATATAGATTTAACCTTATGGATACTTATGGATATAGGTATATTTACAGTGAACCTCATAGTTTATTACAGACCAAAGTTAGATGATATGAGGACCATATATCTGCTGCAAAGGTAATAATTATTTCTCAGTGTTTCTTCAAATCTGAATGTATTTCTGGGTTTAGATATTTCATCCAAAATACCAACATACCTTGGCAAACCTGCGCATGTAGTGGGCCACAATGACCGGGTCTGGGCACTCCAGTTTCTTAATGATTTCAAAGCTCTGGTTGAGTTGGGTGAAGACGTCCACCACCGAGCAGGAGAAGAGGGCGTGCTCTGAGGTTTGCTGGAACTGCAGAGAGAACACAGGAGATATAAATGGTAATGGAATGAAATATATAAATCATCAGAAACTTTTTGCTGGTCTCTATCAGGGGTTATAAATACTCAGTTTGTTAAATAGACACCCTAACTGCACTTTATCAATGTTTCTTGAAATTTTCAACATGGGGGAAACTTTTGAAATAACTTTTAGGACTTCAAGGACCCCCTGCTATAGCTACTATATCCACAGCTGACAGTATATTATTGTGGTGGTCAGTGGAAGGAATTCCTTTTTCATTGCTGGTCATTGTGAGGAACGTCACATCATTTCTGAAGGATCCATTCTTCTGCCAGGTCATTTACCAGCCCAAAAGATAATTATTAGTGGTGAGATTCAGATTTATTCTGAATATAAATGCGAACTTCCAAAATTCAGTCACAGAAACTAAGTTCTAATTACCGCCATGGTTGTTGGATTTAGAACCAACTACCCATTATGAAAATCTGACAGCTGTCAAACAATAACAAAGCTTTACAATAAGCCATTGAGATGCAGACAGTGCCATGTCTGTTCTGGACATTAGGTGACAAAGCCTTGACATGCACAGTTTTGTTGCCTTTGGTTGCTGTTGCTTTACAGAGTTGTCAAAAGATTTACTGTTAACTAATTATCAAAATGTACTCTATGTGGGTATTTATAAATAATTCCCCTGTCAATTCGCTCATAACTTTCATTTATACATATAGCATTTCTTATTGTGACAGCTATGCATTTTGATAAGTGGCCACTAGGTGGCAGAATGAGTAATTGTTTTAATGCACCTGCGTCCTTTTGACAGTTTCCAGCCGACATAGTGAGAGGCTGCTCATTGGCCGACAGCTTCAACCCCACAAATTGGAGATGTTTCCCATCATGTGGCCATATGAGCAATAGAACAGGCATCACATGCAAGATAATGACTTTAATAAGTAACCAAATATACTTTCTGCATTCAGAAGCCACTGCAGCCTATGGATGGAAATGTGATCTTCTTTAATACTGTAATTGTCTGATACAACAATAGCATTAAAAAAACAAAGCAGGGATATAATAAATGTTGTATCAAATCAACTCTTAATAAATGTACAAATTGGAGTGGTTTTCCATTATGTGGTCATATCAGCTGTAGAACAGTGATCACATGCAAAATAACAATCAGAAAACCAAATATAGTTTCAGGTTTTAGAAGCCACTGCAGCCTATGGATGGCAAAATGATCTTTGTTAATACTGTAATTGCCTGATACAATAATATTATCAAAAAGCAGAGCACAGAATAATTAAAATATTGTATTAAATCAAAACCTTGTAAGCTTTAAAAAGGAATCACATGCAAGCTAATGACTTTAAAAAGTAACAAAATATAGTTTCACTTTTCACAAGCTACTGCCGCCTGTGGATGGCAAGATTTCTCTTTAATACTGTAACTGCCTGATACAATATTATCATTAAAAAAAACAAAGCAAGAATTTATCAAAATATTGTATCAACTGAAAACCTCGTAAGCCTCAAAAAGGGATCACATGCAAGCTAATGACTTTGTTGGGAAACCAAATATAATTTCAGCTTTCAAAAAACACTGAAACCTGAAAATGGGATCCTCTTTAATACTGTAACTCTCTGATTCAATAATAGCATTAAAAAAGAACAGCAGGGATTAAAATATTGTATCAAAACCTTACAAGCCTCAAAAAATGATGGCATGCAAGCTAATGACTTATTAAGAAACCAAATATAGTTTCAGCTTTCAGAAGCCAATGCAGCTTCTTCAGAAGCCTCTTTAATGCTGTATTTGCCAGACACAATGATCTGATTAAAAAAAAAACAGGCAAGGATTTATATATATATATAATTTAAGTATATAACCACATTTGTTATAGTCAGTTGATCAAAGTATCCTGATACTGCTAAGCTAGGCCTAGGTATCTAGACTTGTCGGGTATGGAAGGTTACACATAATCATACACATGTGCAGCCCAACATTTGCAGCCTTGATGCTATTTATCTAACATATTGGTGATTGCACTTTACTGTTCCAATCTCCCAATGCCCACAGCGATAGATAGCAGAACTGGGGAAATCATGGATTACCATTGATCTGATCACCCCAGAGGATAAATCATGATTGTGGATTGAAATCTCTGCCCATAAATGTGATTGAGAATACATGTAAAAAGGGGAAATTACCTGAATAATGACCTTCCAATAAAACCTGATAATTCTTGATGTGCTCGCTGAGAAAGGAGCATGCTTGAGCTGTAATCATCAGATTCCCCAATTCCTCCATATGTAACCACCGCACGAGATAGAAGCGAGATTTTCAGAAATTATTCAGCAATTCTGTTTCTTAATTCTCAGTTAATTAAATCCCTGCTGAGCGCCGTTCATTTTCACTCTCTGCCAGGAATTCGCCTGTTTAATATGCTGCCATCATTACAGACTTTTACCAACAATTTGCATGCAGTAAATGTATTTAATGGGCAAAATATTAAAACCTCCCAAATATTCTGCATTTTCACTTTCCTGAGGGCCTAATGACACGGCTGTCTTGGAATTATAGTGCTGTAGGGGGCGCTAGTGTGCAATTTCTAAGCAGAATTAAAGACATTTGGAGGGATTTTCATTTAGTGAAGTCATGCAAAACTATTTTTAAATTTCATAAAAAAATAACAAAAGCTGATTAATAGGTTAGAATAGGGATTACTAAAGCTAAGATTCTCCAATAAAATTCAAACTAAATATCAGATGCCAGCCCCAGATTAAGAAGCAGAAGAAGGGGCTTTATGGCAAATAAAAATAAGTTTTTATTTGTGAAAGTAACATTTATACTATTGCTAGACATCAGATAGATCAAGTAAATAGCACAGAATTTAGGACAGTTGGCTGTTTAACCCGACGCGTTTCGCCTTGTGGCTTCTTCAGGTTTTTTTTTTCATCCTATTTATGGATGATGGGCAGATAAAAATCCTAATCGAGAGATATTGTGGTGTAGTAGTGACAGTTGTTTTGAGCTCTGTGTTAGGATCAAAGATAAGTAAGGGTAGCAATAGTATTTGTTTTACACTATAACTGGCATAAATGGCCTGGTGCAACTTGGTGACCCTTGGAAAGGTAAATGCCTATTGTTTCCAGAGGATAATAGGTTTTTTTTCCATCCTTTGGAAACAATAAGCATTTACCCCCCAAGGGTCCTCGACTAGGATGTTTATCTCTCCATCATCCATAAATAAGAATTTCTAAAAAACCCAAAAGAAGCCACAAGGCGAAACGCGTCAGGTAAAAAAGACAACAGTCTTACATTCTACGCTATTTACTTGAGCTATGTGAGGTCTAGCAATAGTATAAATGTTGCTTTCAGAAGTAAAAACCTATTTGTATTTGCTTCTATCCCCTACATGTTGAAAAGCTGATTAATACTTTCATATTATTCCTTGCAGTTTTATAATCAAACTCTACAGTGCAATCAGGTACACAAAGGGCTTAATTTAAGGAGCCGAGAACGTTGGCTTTGGAAAGTGAATGAGGCGAAGGTAATTGCCAATTATCTGCAAGGAAAATGAAAAGAAAAAATGGTTTGCATATGATTGGTTGGCTGAAGTCAGCACAACTTGACCTTGTTTAATGAATTAAGCAAATATTAATTACCTATGAAAAAAGGGGTGGCGTTGTTCTGACTTTAGCCATCCAATCATGTGCAAGCAAAACGACTTTTTTTTTCTTAGCACATAATTGGGGTATTCTTTGCAAAATAAAGTTTCAACTTACATCATACACTTCAATTTACATTAGAAGTCAAAGCCACTGCATTGTGTGGATAGCAATGTGATCATCTTTAATACTGTAATTACCTGACACAATAATATGATTACAAAAAAAAAAAAAAGAAAAGAAGGGATTTATTAAAATGTTGTACCAAATGATAAGCCTTAAAAAGAAATATCTGACTGGGCCTTAGCCTCCAACTTATCCAAACTCTGCAAAACTACTATAGGTGAGGTGTAATCGAATGATTCCATTTGCAGGCTTTATGTTGGGGACAATGGGCTTGATTTATTAAAGCTCTCCAAGGCTGGAAAGGATACACTTTCCAGCCTTGGAGATGATGCTGGGTGATCCAGTAAACCTGGAATGGATTTATTCAAAATCATTTGCTAGCAAATGTTTTGAATCCTGGAAAAGATCCATTCCAGGTTTGCTGGATCACCCAGGTTCACTGATTAAAGTGTGTCCTCTGCAGCCTTGGGGAGTTTTAAAAAAACAGGCCCAATGAGAGACGAGGTATTGGCTCCTAGTTCTGTGGCTCCAAATTCACTGATGCCCGCTTTATTCTGGACCAATCACAGACTGCCATGTAATCAGCGACTGGCCAGTGATTGGCCAATGAGAGAAGAAGGAGTAGAAACAACTGCAGAGTGCCAGCAAGTGGAAGAGGGACCGGGACATACCAGGAACTGTTTTATTTTGTTATACAGTACTTATATAGCGCCAACATATTACGCAGCGATGTACAAAGTCCATAGTCATGTCACTAACTATACCAATGAAAATGTATGTAAATTCAAACAAATAATATTATTGTTAGTAAACAGGTTTTATATAGCGACAACATATTACGCAGCGCTGTACATTAAATGGATGGAAGGTGTTCTACAGTCCTAATACACTTCCAGTCCTAAGGTGATGACGAATGAATGCAACAGCCATATCCTGGGGTTGGTTAGATGTACCAGATTATGTGTTTTTCCTGGGTTTAGATATACTTTAGATTTATGTACTAGTTAATATGCTGTGCAGGATATTGTAGCACTTTATTCTTCCAATTTCCCAATGCACCATGGAGCACCATTGTACTTATTTTTGTTTTATTTTATTTCAGTGTCTGATCTCCTTCCCCCTCCTTTACTTTAAAGTAAATCAATAAATAATATGACTTTCACACTGCAGTGTCAGACTCAAAGCAGCAACTTGCTTTGAGCTTTTTCTTTCCTGTGAAAATTAAGTTAAAAAACAAAATTCCGGGTATCATTTTTTAATTTGAGGAAACAAGAGCTGAATTTCTCTTTGCTTTACAAGGACTGACTGATCTTTATAAATAGCATCCAGCTCAAAAGACAAAAGTGGGCTTTTGTGGTTGTTTTTATAGAAAATAAACAATTTTCAACATTGCAATGGTTTGAGTTGTCACTTGCATGACTTGGTATACAGGGTGAGAAAGTGTGGAGGTCGAAACCAAAATATATAAATAAATAAATGATGGCAATCAAAGTATTTTTATCTTAAATATTTTGTGTAGTTTTGTATGAATTTCATCATAAGATTTAAGAATTGTTAGAAACTTATTTTTGGAAAATTAATTGTTCTTTTTTAACCCCCAGTTACCCTTATTATTGTCCCAATTTACCTTTAGTTACAACTTGACCTTGTTTAATGGATTAAGCAAATATTAATTACCTTTGAAAAAAGGGGTGGCGTTGTTCTCACTTTAGCCATCCAATCATGTGCAAACAAAATGACTTTTTTTTCTTAGCACATAATTGGGGTATTCTTTGTAAAATAAAGTTTCAACCTACATACTCCAATTTACATTAGACGTCAACCCCACTGCATCGTGTGGATAGCAATGTGATCATCTTTAATACTGTAATTACCTGACACAATATAATGATTACAACAAAAAAAAAAAAAAAAGAAGAAGAAGAAGAGAAGGGATTTATTAAAATGTTGTACCAAATGATAAGCCTTAAAAAGAAATATCTGACTGGGCCTTAGTCTCCAACTTATCCAAACTCTGCAAAA